>NW_028141419.1:0-47468 GCF_030444845.1 Prenolepis imparis | reverse complement strand
AAGCATTACTTAAAGTATATGTACACAGTAATATATAATGTTGAATTTCGGAAACAAACCATTTTCTCACTTCCAAAATTTCTACTGAACATAGAATCCGATACAAATAACTTTATGTCATTTATGGCAGAAATATTATGCATACATGCATACATATATATATATATATATATATATGTATATATAATATACATACGTAAATGTAACGTAAAAGTATATGTAAAATATATGCATCTATATGTATGTATATGTATCTATATGTATCTATATGTGTTTATATATATTAACTAGTTTATCGAAATTTAACATTTACATATTATGAGATAATAATATCAATACTTTCTAATGCTCATTATATGGCTTTCTATTCAATTTAATAAAACGACAAATAACTGTAAAACAATTAAATTAAAATGTGAAAATACAATAGGATAACATTTCCAAAACACTTTGAGAAATATTATAATTTTCTTTTTTTTTTCAATTTTGAAAAAATTTATAAAAATAGCGAAGATAAATTTGTACGACACAAAGAACTGATTTATTTCATCGGTCTTAAAATTTTTAACAGATATTATAGTATATTTCGCGTTTGAAATACAATTCAAATTAATACAAATCGATAAAAGATTGACTGAGAAAAAAATATAGCTTCGATAATTACAACATTTTCCAATACCTACAAATCTGTTTCTAGTAGCCGTTTCGCAGGGCGCGTGTTCGATGTATTTGACTCTCAACTTAATTTCCTTCTCATCCTTATCCCATCTGTTTTTCGTGGCCGTTTCTTAAGTTGTATCATTTTAAATAATTCTGAACTAAATTTTTTTGACGGACTATTTCCAGTCCCAAAAACAGATTCTCTGCAAGCGCCGATAAAGAGGATGTCTCGTTGTCGTTTGTCATAAATTAGCCAGACGAACGGAAACTTGGAATTCGTTCTGACCATCTTTGAAACCTTTGAATCAAATTCTTGTCCGGTGAACAAAGTCATCGCACCCGCCCAAGTGTTCTTCTTCGTGATCTTGACGTGAGTACGATGCGCAACATTGCCATAGGGCACAAACTGTTCGTCTCTCGTGAAGTAAGTATCCAGATTGATCGCGTTGGAGGTCAATAATTGCCCGACGCCTAGAGCTTGTAGCAGTTTACGGAATTTCAGATTTTTCTCCATCTCGAAGACTGGTCAATACGAGAAATTATCAATATTATTTTTATTCTTATTATTATTTAACAATTCGCGTAATTTGCGCATTCCGACGTCGCTCGACAATTGTTCGACCAAGTTGCAAAGTTTAGAGTTAGTACAGTGTATTTTGATATGATCGGTACGTGAGGTCCATGAAGCAGGTATCAACATGAACAGCGACGCATTACCATTTTCATAGGGGAATTCGCTTATGAGTGCGTCTAATTCGTCACAGAAAACTAAAAAAAAAAAAAAATGGCGGTGAAGATAAATGATTGAATAAAATCGTAAAAATTCGTTCTTTGTGTATAAAATAACGAGCATTTATGAGAATCCATATAATATTTCACATTTTCATTGAAAATAAAAATCTTTTCGTTAAAAATTTTAATTAGAAAGAATTTTTATTTTATTAAATTTAATTGTTCTATTAATGTATAATTTTTCCTCCCACATTTTTTGTAAAAGCTTCGAAAATTATTTTACATTATATTTTAGGAAATTTCCGAATACAAAGATCTTTTAAATTTTGTTTCTGGAGGGCAAAGTTACGACACATTTTTAACATTTAATACATCTTTGAGGGTATCCGTTCATTTAAAAAATAAAGTGATGTGCTTTTTGCAAAATAAAATAAATCTATATGTTTTGTTTATAATTAATTTAAAAAATATAACTATGAAAAAATTGTTTGTATGTAAAAGCATATGAAATGAAAAGGTACTCACAGTTTTTACGTTTTCTTTTGTCAGAAACAGTCGATTCGCTTGATGCGCCTGGTTCAGGTGTCGTTGATCTTTGAAAATCTTGTTTATTGAAACGAAGTAAAGACGTCATAACAATATCAATATTGTAATTTCTCGGGGTTAATTGTAGCGGATAATAAATATACTTTTTCAACTTCCATAGCTCCTCTTCTATTTTAAGATTTATTCCAAATACATTAACTCTAGTTTCGCCTTCTAAGACTATGAATTCATCTTTGAAAATTTTTTTCATACGTTCAGGGCTTGCGGAAAACTTACTTCCTCTAATCCAACACATACTTTTACCTTCATAATCGCATGCAGCCTCATTCATCTAGAATCGAAACCATCAAATGTTTATGAGATCTCATTCGTAAATAAGAGACTTCGGTTATTTCTCTAAATTGTTCTATACATATTTGTATTTATGTAGTCCTTACATTATATTCTAAAATCGCGTCAAGTGGCTTCATTCAAACTAATTTATATGAAAAAGATGCAAAGTTATATAACACGATAAGCAAGATTACTGGATTTCATAAAAAAATCTATTCTTAAAAGTTGCTCAATGACAAATTTAATAAGTATATAAGTTTCGAATCTTTAATTTGCATAAAAATATACATAATTTTTGTTACCGCTTAATTGATAATTTAAAATCGCAAAGTTTTTATTTATTAAGTATCTTCTCGTGGTATGTCATACAATGTGACCTGAAAATTTCGACTTATTTTCCTATATGACTTCCATCATTCAATGCAAAAATGTATCAAATTTATTTACCTCTAAATGTAGATTTTCAAGTGATGCATTAATATTATCTTCAATCGAAAGTATACTTTCATTCTCGAAATCGTGTGCAGCCAAAGGTTCGGTTGCCTAGAATCAAGAACATCAAATGTTTGTGAGATCTCTATTTATTCTTAATCAAAAAACTTGGGTTATTTCTCTAAATTATTTTATACATATTTTTATTTATGCGGGCTGAATCTTTATTATATTCTAAAATCGCGTCAAGTTACTTTCATTCAAATTAATTTATATGAAAAAGAAACAAAGTTATATTACTCGATAAGCAAGATTTCTGAATTTTATTAAAGAATCCGTTCTTTAATAGATTGCTCAATGACATATTTAAAGTATCAAATTTTCAAATCTCTATTTCGCTTATAAATATATATATTCTTTCTTACCGCTTAATAAGTATTTTAGAGTCTCAAAATTTTTATTTAAATGTACTTTTACATGTTATGTCATTTAATTGTGACTTGAAAATTTCGACTTATTTTCCTATATAATTTTCATCATTTAATGCAAAAAGCATCAGAATTATTTACCTCTAATGGTACATCATGGGAGGTTGATGCTGAATTTGTTGAATTTGAGAAATATTTATCAAAATTAACAGTATCTATCAAGTCATATTTCGAGACATCCGTTAAATAAAGGATATGTTTTAGACGCTGTTCAATAGTACCGCTGGACGTAAGATAAACCGAAAATAGTGCTTCATATGTGTTATACGGACTGAAGACGTAGTTGCCTTTCGGCTTGATGTTCATATATACACGCAGACATTTAATCGAGAACTTGAAAAGCGCTGCCGACATTATTTTATCTGCCAAATAAAGAAAAATTAATATTCTAAAAAAGGTCAAAACTGACAAAAGATATTTATTAAAGTGATATAATCATAATAAAATTAAAATTATATTATTACATTATAATTAAAATTATTAAATCAATTATAACAATGTTTTATAATAATACTTAAAATCTAAAAGTAATTAATAATTACATATTATTAAATAATATAACGTGTTTGAATTTTTCTGTAATGACATGAAATACGTTAAAACAACAAATATATGGAGATAATCAAAAGAGAAAAAAAAGAAGAGATTCGCAAATATATTGTTATCTATGTTTACTAACAAGTCTACATAAAAACTACGTTAAATACATAAATAATTCTAAAAACATTATTTTGCTTATATTTCCAAAAAATAGAATAAACGAATAATTTGAAATCGGTGAATTATTGATTAAATTTAATAATAATATTTAATATACTTAACAATAATGATATGACATTCTGCAATTATTCTATATATCGAAAAATCTAAATTTTATTCACATATACTTTCTGTCTATTCAATAAAAGTCGTACGTTAAAATTGAACTTATTTTATTACTTTAATGTAATGAAATACGAGACTCGCTATGCAATGTTCACTAAATTATATTGAAATGTATAAAATTAACTTATTAAGAAAAGTGTGTTATAAAATAATATAACACAAAGGAAATATTAGCATTGTATATCTAAGGCCCTGCGCACAATAGAAAAAATATTAGGGATAAATATTAAATAGTAGGAATAAGAATTATTTTAAAATAATAAAATCGAAAAACTCTAATATAAAAATACAAATTCGGGTATAAAAGACTCTTAGTAGTTTATTAGCCCTTATTAGTCCTTTATACTCGAATTTGTATTTTTATATTAGAATTTTTCCGAATTTACTATTTTAAAATAATTCTTATTCCTAATATTTAATATTTATTCCTAATATTTTTCCTATTGTGCGCAGAGCCTTAACTATTTATTTGTGTGAAAACGGAATCAAAATTGTTTGAACTTGTGAAAGATATTTTGACTCACCAATTTTCTCCTTTGACATTTGTTGCTCCATTTTAGCTCTACGGTAGCAAAACAGTGACAAACTTGCTTTGGCTGTGTCTCGATATCATATAGCCATTTTTAAGTATGTATATTATGCAGCGCACGTGTATATATTGTCGTCGAATTTAATTTGAGCGCGAGAAATTAAATGGAATATGACTTAAAGCCTTTGTACATTTTCATCTAAAATTTTTTTTACATTTTTAGGGTCATATCTAATACAAATCTATAAATTTTGACTCATTTTTATCATATAATGCAAAATTATGTTAAAACTAACCTAAATATGTCTTATAATATTTATTCAATGACTATGTTAAAATGTCGTTTAATATATTATGTTTAACAAAAAGAAATTATAATCTGCAGTGTGGTATTATCTAATTCTTACGTTTATTCGAGTCTACTTTTTTAAATAAAAGCTGAAAAAATAATACTTTACAATTAAATATATCTAAAAAAATACTTATATATCAAAACATAAATTTACTTAGATTATGAAAATTATAATATATTAATATGTTATAATGTCTTATCTGCGATTAATATTTTTTGACAGAAATCAGTTGATAACTGTCAAAAATATTAAACGAGTTTAAATTATTACAACATATTATTTAAAACTAATATTATTATTTTATTTAATTTTATTTTGAACAAACTGTCAAACTGCTAATCCTCGCGATGACAGCCTCTCGATGCTACGAATATAACGCACAACTCGAATCTTGACAGCCAATGAGCATCGCGGAAAAGCGACAACAATAAACTTTGATATATGCGAGTATCGATTTTACATATCTTTTTTGGAAAAAGATCTTTTTTAGAAAAGGAAAAGATTCAGCCTTTTTGTGCGCAATTACTCTGCTATGAGCATAAAATAATAAATATAAGTATAAAATAATTAATACGAATCAAAAACAATAAAAAATTATATGCACTTTATATATCATAATTTTATTATGCGCAAAGGAAGAATGTAGATAGATTAAGTAGTACGAGTCAACAATTTGTCACTGCGGTCAGCCTTTTCGCCGCGCAATCACTTAATTAATAACATAAAATCATTAATGCCAATCAAAAACAATAAAAAATTATACGCACTTTATATATCGTAAATTTATTATGCGCAAAAGAAGAATTTAGATAGATTAATAAGTAGTACGAGTCAACAATTTCTTAGTATATTCAGTCTTTTCGTCGCGCAATTACTTAAAGTAAGAATATAGATAGATTAAGTAGTACGAGTCAACAATTTCTCACTACGGTTAGCCTTTTTGTCGCGCAATCACTTAATCATTAACATAAAATCATAAATGCGAGTCAATCATAATAAAAAATAACACGCACTTTATATATCACTAGACATCGCGAACTGGAAACGCCCCTTCTTTATTAGGTTTCCTGATAATACGAAAAAATAAATAAAAAAAAATCAAATTGAGAAAAAGAAATGTTAATGTAATTAAACATTTACTAAACGTCAAACATAATGTGTTGAAATTTATTCAGCAATTATTTTATTAAAAACGCGTTATAATTAAATTTTATTACAACTTATATTTAAATTTAGAATTACAATAGATTCAACAATATACATATAATGATAATCAAGATGGTAAATCACGAAAAAATTCACGGATGTATTGTTATATGTTTAATAATTTAATTATGTATAAACATCGTTCAATATGTAACGAATTTAAGAAACGGTATTTTATTTATATATATTATTGGCAAATCAATTAAATTCGAAGATCGATGGATTATTATTAATAAAACTTGAAAGAAATATTTAATTTGAAACAATAAAGAAATTGTATTTTGCAATAATTTTTTCTAATTGTCACGTTCACTCAAAGTATACTTTGTAACGTGAAAGCTGAAAAAGTCATAATTTTAAATTAAATTTATTGAGTATATATATCTAAAACGCGAAAATATGTATACGTGAGTCTAGAGTATTTAAATCTAACAAATTGAAAGACTTGGCCAATAAATTATATCGAAATAAAAATTTACTCTTTACGACAATACATAAAATAATAACACAAAAATTTATAAATCGATTGCAAAATTTATAAATCGATTGCAAAATTACACAATTTTATACAAGAGTTGGACTGTTGAATTAGCGCTTTATCTCGATTTAATAACATTTTGTTTAAAATAGTAAAAGCAGCGACGAAAATAATATGGCCCACGTAAAGTGCACAAATATTTTATTGAAAAATTATGATCGCAACATTACTTAGCAACTGTAATCTCGTTTAAGTAGTGCTAATTTATTAGCGTTAATTGCTATAGGAAGGAATTTTTGCACTAAAGCCGAATGTGAGATATCTTTGTCCTCTTGATATATGTATCTTGGCCTGAAATTCTATTACTATTTTCAAATATAAGATCGCTCTCTTGTTTAATTCTTCTTGGATTGAAAAAAACCGTGCTATCATAACACCACAAATTATAACACACATACATATAAATATAACACATTCACTCATTGTCCCCAAACAAAACATTGAAACATATTATTTGATGTTAATGTAAAAAAATTGTATTTTATTTATATTTATATTAGTATTCGTCATCTCATACATTGTGATACAATTATGAATATCTCAAGAAATACATAGCATTTATATACATATATATATATATATATATATATATATATATATATATATATATTATCAGAATTTCACAATTTTTGAAAGTAAATAAAAGTCTATTCCATTAGAATTTTTCTATAGTTTAACCATATTCTTTCGCGTTTTAATCAATTCGAGTGTTTATTAATTTCGTTCTAATTTATTTTATTATCGCTTTGTCGAAGATATAATGTCAGGATCTTAACTTTTTTTTCGAGAAGCTATTCGAATTTTGAAAGAGAAGTCTTCATTCAAAATTATTGATTTAATATATGCAATACTCTTTAAAATAAATTAATGACGGTAAACACTCTCGCATTTAATTGGGTTACGGTTTTTATTCCATTTTTCTCTATGTCTTCTCACATTTTTAGAGCCATTTCTAAATTACGTAAGGCTTTTGTTTGTAACAATTTTTTACCACTCCCCCTCCATAAATAACCGTAAAATTTTTTGTCACCCCTCCTCTTTCCCATATTTTTTACGTATTATTTTACAATACTAAATAAGATCTCTTTAATACTTAAACTTTTTCTAGAGATACATAATTGGTTAAACGTGTGTGATACAAAATTTGAATACATTTATTGTATATCAGAGTAAAATAAAAATAATATTTTATAATTTATTATAATTATTTAATTTTAAAAAATGAAAATTCTTTTTTTTACAATCGAGTTACTATTGTGTGGTCGAAAAATACGACGAATAACAGCGAGCTTGCAATAAAACAGCCATTCTTAATCGTAAGAGCATAGTTCTATAGAGTATTAAGTGTCTCTATAATGACTTATGTAAGGCAATATTTTACACTTTTTGCGAAATCTTTGCGTCGTTTTAGATTTCCGAAAGTTCTTTCTGCTCACATTAATAAAACTACGCATCACTGAAACATAAGTTAATAAATGAAATATAAAGACAAAATTTGATTATTTCATAACATTACCAAATATTTAAAAAAATATATTTATAAATATTATCGGTGTGTGTATAAATATATATACTATATATATTTGTCGATACATATGTGCTCAAAAGCTTAACGTTACGTGACTATTACACATAATTGTATATATAGCAGTTAATTTGAAACGTATTAGATATTTATAAAATTATGTTGTAACAATTTTACGCGTAAATATCAACAATAAAATATTTTTATATTTAAAATCTACATCTAAATAAATTATTTGATCAAAAAGTTAACGCATTATTATTGAATAGGAACCGAGCGCCGATGCAATGACAAATAAGCGGAAAATGTGATACATTTTTTCATAATAATAGAAATATATATGTGTGTGTGTGTGTGTGTGTGTGTGTGTGTGTGTGTGTGTGTGTGTGTGTGTGTGTGTGTGTGTCATTTAGCGCGACATTTACTCTTTTAGTTAAACTTATTTATTTTTCGAATATAATACTGGGAACCTTGAATTTAGTCGATATCTGATCTTGTGCTTCATCGTTCAGTCTTCGTTTATACACAAATAAAGACATAAAATAAGACATCCGTTACATCCATTTCTTTCGCTGCGAGCAAAAGTTTATTTAAACATATTTGCGTTTTATTATAGTTTATTTTGTAAGTACATTATTCTAATTTTATTTCTTTTTTAATTTTGTAAAGAACCATTTATTATAGCATTCAAATAATGCCAAATATAGTATAATTCGTTATTATTTAAGAGATAATTTTTATTATTATCGAACTTTATAATTAAAGACATAATAACTTTTATAAGAACTTTTATATATAAATACATATATATATATATACATATATATATACACATATAATAGAAGCACAATAGCTCAAAACTTAGCAAGATAAAAATCGCAAATATAATTTCGCAATCTTGCGATAAACTTTCAAGTACATACATATTCAAGTATTCATTTTTCTGTTTTTTTGTTCTTTTTTGTAGATTAAACTGCGTATACAATAATAACAGAAATACCGACCGTTATAGAAATGGATAAAAATACGATAGATATATAATATAATGAGAGCAGACATTGCGGCACATCTCAACTTAAGTGGTGCACTCGAATCAGCTGCAAAAGAAGTTTTAAAAAATGAGTTATCTGAAGAGGAAGCAGCAAGAAAACATAAAGTCGATTGCTCACATTTACGAAGGAAAGTAATAAATATGAAAAATAAAAACGAGTTTTATGATAAAAAACCAAAATTTGAAACAGCAGTAAAAAAGTGGTAAATATGCATAATAACGGACCCAGCCCCAATCACCTTGACCTTGACAACATATGTCAAGGTCAAGGTGATTGGGGCTGGGTCCGTTATTATGCATATTTACCAGAAAAGTTTTAGAAGAAGGTTTTTTACAGCGCGTCGCTGCAAACATTTATAGAATTTCACTTATTGTTAGTAAGAGCTATCTTGTGAAATGCAGAAAGCCCGTGCTATAAAGCTTGAAGATTACAAATATGACAGAAAAATAAATTATACAAACCGTTCACTTACCGCATTGACATACTTGGATGAGAAATCTCTTTTGAATAGATTGATAAAATGGTGTACTGATGAATTAGTAGTACTTGCTAAATTTGCGCATTAGAAAAACTATCAAAATTTGCTTACGAGTATGTTCAAAGTAAAAAAATGCTATTTCCAGCGTCCTGGAATACACTGTAAAAAAATTTAGTAAATTTACACAAATAATAGGTGTAAAAATTACATGATTAGTCTTGTAAATATAAGAAATCATGTAATTATACAGAAATTATGTAATTCCACAAAATTATGTAGATTTGTCTTTTATTATGTAAATATATCTTCTTTTATATGGAAACTTACGAAATAATATGATATTTTAAAGATTTTATGTAATTATCTAAATTTTTGTAATATTACTCAATACAACAGTAATATTCTATATATCGTGTTTAATAATATGTATAATAATAATATGTTTAATAATATATTGTGTTTAATAATATGTTTAATAATACAATTATAAAAAATATTTTTATATTATCGTTTTATAATTTTACATACATATTGTAAATTTATTTTTGCAATCAGCTTAATTACAAATGAAGAAATTAATTTTACTTGTATATACTGCAAATTTACAAACGCGTGGAAATTTACAACTATTATAGTGGGTTTTATAAAATTACCCACTATAATAGTTGTAATTTTACACAAAATTTTTGTACAGTGTAGATATGAACGTGCGGATAATAGTTGGTTGAAAGAATTCAAAATGAGATACACCGATGATATGTATGTATGGTTCGAGTCTTGTTGCTGGATGGATGAGTAGTTTTAGATTAGTAGTTCTGAAATTTTGTACCGATCAAATATTAATTTGCTTTAGTCTTTCATCGTTAAATAAATGACTATATAAAATCTCAGAATGTAAAAGATATCTTTAATTCTATGATTTTAGAAACATTTTTAGAAAAGGAGATAATCCTTAATCAATAATTGAAATTTGACAGACACAATGTGTATATATACATATATATATATTTATAAAAGTTTATAAAAGATTTTTACATTATGAATATTGTCTCATGTCTATACGATCGAAATGATTATAACACGACAAAAGTTTTAAGGCTATTATGACGGAAATCTTTGGTAAATAAAAAAAAAATGATTTTATTTATGACACATGTATGATATTTTTGACAGTTAGATGTTTATAATGCTTAAATTCATATATGCTGTCTTAATGTTAATTTCTTTTAATAAAATATGTGTTAATATTATTATTACCACAGATTAACTATCGAATGCATATTAACAAATTAATTGCTTCAATTATTTTCTTAATGTAGATGCAAAATTAAAACATATCAAGAATTAAATTATTATTAGAAATTATTTTTGTTACTATGGGACGTTTCTCGATTATGTTCAAATACGTATGAATTTGAAATAATCTGAGCGAGAGATTGACTCTAAATATAATAACACAAATAATCTTTAAAAATTACTGTAATTTTGACATATTATAATGTAGAAATTTAATTACTAAACAATCTAAATATATATTGTATCGTTGAAATTTTGAAAACCACACATATATAATAAGTTTTAAAAGTAATGTCGCAAACTGATTATTATTTATAATTTTTATTATTTACAGTTATAATATGTATATATTTTTGTATAGAGATGAAAATGTTTTGTGATTTTGACGATAATTTTATTCTTCAATAATGTCAATTGAAAGAAATCAACGTTCTGTACATACTATATTATATTATGTTTCAATTTAGTTTCTTCGATTTGTGATGAAATGTGATGCTTAATTAGTTTGATTATGTAACAATCAAATATTTGACAACAATAAATATATTATATTAACATCATTTGTACGAAGTTTTAAATGTTTATGCATAGATAACTGAAACATATATGAAAAAGAAAATGTACTTTCTTTCGATTGATTTTTTAAGACATAGATTGAGAAAAGATGAGCTTGTTTCACTAAGCTAATTAAGATCGACGAAATTATTCGTTTATTAACCTGCAATAAAGTAACGCATTAAATTGTTCTCCTAAGAATGACATTTATATTTATGAAAGTAATTTACCTTAAATACAGATCGAACATAAGTTAATATTTTATACAAATGAGAGATATTTAGATTTTCTTGCAATTTCATTTAAACTTTTTTTTATAGTTGTAAAAAAAGTATGCTCTGTAAAAATTATGTAATATAAAGAATGACTGATATTTTAATTAGGCGTTGCAATTATTTAAATACAAACTATTATTTTACTTTTTCATATCTATATATATAAATGTACTATATAAGAATCAAAATCTTTATTCTTCAAATTTGCATGTAACTATGTACTCCAATTAAAAAATTATTAACAATACTTGGCAAAATTTAATTTATATATTTATTTAAATTTATATTTCAACTGACACTGTTTCTGCAATCCAAATATAGCACGTATCTGTTTGCAGAATTTTTATATTTACTATATATATATATAATTTTGAACCAGAAATTTATTCATTCTATTACAGGTTTACTAATGCTCATGAAAACTGGATTTCGATAAAATTGGTTGGTTTTTTTTCATATGTCGTATCTTGTGACCTGCTGAACAAAAGATGTAATAGCTCAAAGCTAAATAATGGACAGTTACTGAGTTATTATATATTAAATTAATTATTATTAAAATAAAAAGCGAATGTTTTCAATATTTTCTGAAACAGTTTAAAAGCTTGAGAATATGTTGAAAAGCAATATGTTGATCGTAAAACTAGCTACTTAATATCGTAAATATATATTAGTATTTTGTGAATACTGTGTGTAAGATATTCTAACAATTAAAACGAAATGAAAAAATAACATATTATAATTTTTGTAATCGAGCAGTATATAATATTAGTATTTTTTTACAGTGCAAACTGTATTTTTTCATTCGTTAAATAGTTCTAATTATTAATGACATTAATTAATTTTTTTCTCAATTTTAACTTAGCCGGTATAAAATTGTAACTTTAAAATTTTTACATATATTTTTAACATATTACAATTTTTGAAAGTAAATGAAAGTCTATTCTATTAGAATTTTATTAGTTTAACCACATTCTTTCGCGTTTTAATCAATTCAAGTGTTGATTAATTTTCTTCTAATTATTTTATTACCGCTTTGTTGAAAGTACAATGTCAGGAATTTAACTTTTTTTTAGATGTTCTTCGGATTGTGATAGGGAAGTCTTCATTCAAAATTAATGGTTTTATATATGTAATACTCTTTAAAATTAATTAATGACGATAAACACTCTCGCATCTAATTGAGTTACGGATTTTATTTCATTTTTCTCTATGTCTTCTCACATTTTTAGACAAATCCTATTGAAGCCATTTCTGAATTACGTAAAGCTTTTGTTTGTAACAATTTTTGACAACCACTCCTCAATAAATAACCATGAGATTTTTTGCGACCCTTTTTCTTTCCCATATTTTTTACGTATTATTTTACAATACTGCTAATAAGATCTCTTTAATACTTTAACCTTTTTCCAGACATACAGAATTGGTTAAACGTGTGTGGTACGAAATTTAAATACTCTTATTGTATATCAGAGTAAAATATAAATGATATTTTATAATTTATTATAATTATTTCTTTTAAAAAATACAAATTATTTTTCTTACAATTTAGTTACTATAGTGTTGTCGAAAAATACTACAAATAACAGCGAGCTTGGACTAAAACAGCCATTTTTAATCGAAAGAGCATCGTTGTCTCTGTATTAACAATCTCTGTGTACTATATTCTGCTATAATAAATTATTATTATTATAATTATTGTCTAATAACCTTACATATGTATATATGTCCATCTACACGCATTTGAAATATGAATTTGAAAACTGTATGTCGTGTGTGTCTTACGTGTGTGCTCTCTTGATATATTGATAAAATAAAAATTAATGTTAAAAGATAATAAATAAGGACAGTATTTTACACTTTTTCCGAAATCTTTGCGTCGTTTTGGATGTTCCGAAAGTTGTTTCTGCTAACATTAATGAAACTATGCATCACTGAAACATAAATTAATAAATGAGATATAATACAAAATTAGATTATTACATAACATTATGAAAATATTTAAACAATTATATATATATAATTATTAATAACTATTGTTGTGTGTGTGTGTGTATTAATATATATACTATATATATTTGTCGATACATTTGTGCTCGAAAGCCTATCGTTAGGTGACTATCACACATATATAAATTAACGAAAAAAACATCAGTTAATTTGATGCATATTAGATATTTATAAAATTATAGGGTAACAATTTTACGCGTGAATATCAACACACAATGAAATATATTTATATTTAAAATCTACATTTAAATGAATTATTTGATCAATAGTTTAACGCATTATTATTGAATAGGAACCGAGCGCCGATGCAATGCCAAGTAAACGGAAGAAAGAATACATTTATTTATAATAATAGAAAAAAATGTATATGTGTGTCATTTAGCGCGACATTTACTCTTTTGGTTAAATTTATTTATTTTTTGAATATAATACTGGGAACCTTGAATTTAGTCGATATCTGATCTTGTGCTTCATCGTTTATACACAAATAAAGACGTAAAATAAGACATCCGTTACATCCATTTCTCTCGCTGCGAGGAAAAGTTTATTTAAATATATTTGCGTTTTATTGCAGTTTATTTTGTAAGTACACTATTCTAATTCTATTTCATTTTTTAATTTTGAAAAGAAACATTTACTGTAGCGTTCAAATAATGCAAAATACAGTGTAATTCATTATTATTTAAGAGATAATTTTCATTATTATTGACTTTAATAATTAAATATAATTTTTATAAAAACTTATATATATGTATGTATGTATGTATGTATACACGTGTTATACAAACACAGTAGCTTAAAACTTAGAAGATGAAAATCGCAAATATAATTTCGCAATCTTGCGATGATGCAACATTTGAGTGCACACATTCAAGTATTTATTTTTCTGTTTTCTTGTTTTCTTTTGTAGGTTAAACTGCGTATACAATAATAACAGAAATAACGAAAGTTATAGAAATGGATAGAGACGACAGATATATAATGAGAGCAGACATTGCGGCACATCTCGACTTAAGCGATGCACTCGAATCAGCTGCAAAAGATGTTTTAAAAAATGAGTTATCTGAAAAGGAAGCAGCAAGAAAACATAGAGTCAGTTACATATATTTACGTAAAAAAGTAATAAATATGAAATATAAAAACGAGTTTTATGAAGAAAAACCAAAATTCGAGACAGCAGTAAGAAAAGTTTTGGAAGATCGTTTCTTCCAGAGCACCGCTGCAGACGTTTATAGAATTTCACCTAGAAAGCTATCTTATGAAATACAGAAAGCCCGTGCTATAGGGCTTCAAGATTACAAATATAACAGAAATATAAATTATACAAACGGTTCACTTATCGCATTGACATACTTGGATGAGAAATCACTTTTGTATGATTTGATAAAATGGTGTAAAGATGAATTAGGGAAAATTTGTACTTGCCAAATTTGCGCATTAGAAAAACTATCAAAATTTGCTTACGAGTATGTTCAAAGTAAAAAAATACTATTTCCAGCGTCCTGGAATGATTATAAACGTGCGGATAATAATTGGTTGAAAGAATTTGAAATGCGATATACCGATGATATTTATATCGGGTTCGAGCCTTGTTGTTGGGATGAGATGGATTTGTAGTTCAGAAATTTTGCAACGAACATAAATTAATTTGTTTCTATCGTTAATGACCATATATAATCTCAGAATGTGACAGATATCTTTAGTTCTATGAGTTTAGAAACATCTTTAGAAAAGGAGATAATTCTTAATTAATAATTGAAATTTGACAGACAATGTGTATATATATATATATATATTTGTTTATAAAAGATTCCTACATTATAAATATTGTAAAATTCTATGACTATACGATCGAAATAATTATAACACAACAACGTTTTAAGGCTATTTTGAGGAAAATCTCTCTGATTAATTTTTAAAAGAAATTTAAAAAATCTTTTTTAAACTACAATATTATAAAAAAAAATTATTATTATTTTATTATTAAATTTATAATTTTAACGACGGATTTTTGTTTCCGTGAAATTAATCGTAGATTAGATTAACTATAATAAAGATGATGTACATAAAATAACGTAATAAATTTTGTATACATTTTTCTACATTATACACATGAACACACACACACATAGACACTCTTCAGCGATATATAAAATTTTAAAGACTGTTTATACAGTACTAAATGTCAGACTTATTTCATTTATAGATAAAAAATAGGATACTAAATTTTCGTTGATATTATATTTTTTATAGTATGTTTTAATACGTATTATACAAAAAAAAATGTTTTTATTTTTAAATAAAAACATTTTTTTTAATATTAATTAATTTTTGTATACATACCGTTAAATCTTGTAGAAGAATGTGTTAGTAATAATATAACAATATAATAATAATAGAATAATATATTATTATATTATATATATATATATATATATATATATATATATGTATGTATATTTAATTATATATTATATAATTATTATTTTATTTTAATATTATACCATATTCTATATGATATTAAGATACATTAAAATTTTTAGAATGTTACAACTAAAATTGTCAAAATAATTATATGTATAAAATGTGTCATAGAGAAATAATATAATCCAAATATAATAATGTTTATAATAAATTTATTTATTTAATTAAGTAATTATAGAAATTAATTATTAATAAAAATTAAATATAATTCTTTAATAACATTACTAATTAAATATATTATTGATTTGTACATTTTTTGTAATGATGTTATTTATGACATATATATAATATTTTTGACAGGTAGATGTTTACAGCGTTATAAAGTGAATTGCTTTTAACAATAATTTTATTATTTTTTTTTTATTAATACATATTAATTTTTGTTTCCGCATATAAATAAATTAATTTTCACATTTAAAATGTTAATGCAGATTAAAGCATGTCGAGAATGAAATTATTGTTGGAAAATATTTTTACTATTATCGGACGTTTCACTGTTATGATCGAATACGTAAATTTGAGATATCTGATTGATTCTACATTACTCTAATAATCTTCTTTAAAAATAATTGTGACTTTGATATTTTATAATATAAGAATTTAATTTCTAAAAAATCTAAAAGATATATTATATATCGCAGAGATTTTGAGACACCACACATGTATAATAAGTTTTACAAGTAATGTTGCAAACTGAATATTACATATATATTTTTTTTTACTATTTACATTTATAATATATATGTATATGTATTTAATTATATATATATATTTTTTTATAAAGATAGAGATTTTGTGTATGTGTGTATGTAAGTGATATTTTGACGATAATTTTATTTTTCAACTTAACGTCAATCGAAAGAAATGACCGTTTGGTATATACTATATTATATTCTGTTTTAATTTGTTAGTTAAATAAGAATGTTTTTTTTTATTTTATATAAAATGCGATACGATTAATTAGTTTGATTATGTAACAATCAAACATTTGACAACAATAATTAAATCGTTAGCATCACTTGTACGAAGCTTCCAATGGTTATACATACCTGTAAGTGAAACACATATGAAAAAAGCATGTGTTTTTTTTTCGATTGATTCTTCTAATCTACAGATTATATAAGAGAACGAAATCGTTTTATGAAGCTAATTGAGTTCGATGAATTTATTAGTTTATTAGCTTACAATAAATTAATGCATTAAATTGTTCTTCGAAAAATGATATTTATATTTATGATGAATAATTTATCTTAAATAGAGAATCGAGCATATAAATTAATATTATACATATATTGTTTATAATTTCTTACACTTTCATATAAATTTTTTTTATATTTGTAAGAAAAGTACTCCCTGTAAAAATTATATGATATAAAGAATGACAGATATTTTAATTACGCGTTGGAATTATTCAAATACAAACCATTATTTTACTTTATAATTTGTACTATGTAAGAATCGAAATCTCTATTCTTTAAATTTGCATGTAACTATACTCAACCATGTACTTAACTTCAAAAATTATTAATAAAACTTGGCAAAATTTAATTTATATATGTCGGTAGAATTGGCTAGTTTTTTTATATGTCGCAGCTTGCTGAACAAAAGCTGTAATAGCTTCATACAGCTAAATAATGGACAGTTACTGATACAATATATTAAATTTATTATTATTAAAATAGAAACGGATGTTTTCAATATTTTCCAAAATAATTTAAAAGCTTGAGAATATGTCGTGAAGCAATATGTTGGTCGTAAAACTGGCTACTTAATATCATAAATATTATGTGATTGCAAAAGTTCGTATAATTTTAAAACCATTTTTATTTATTAATAACAAATAAAATAACAATATTTTAATCAAAATATTGGTCGTTGCTATTGACAACTTTTTGCCACTTTTCGGACAATAATTTAATTCCACGTCGATAAAATGACTCATTTTTGTTAAACAATCCATTGCTCGGCCCATTTTTGCACTTGTTCAGCATTTTGAAATCGTCTATTGTATATTATATTGGATAGAAGGTATTGCATTTATCTAAATAGATGAAAATCAGTTGGGGCGATGTCTAAAGAGTAAGACTTCCCAATCCAATTTGAACAACTTTCTTTAGTTGCAACAGCAACATGCGGTCTGGCGTTATCGTGGAACAGGTTCCATTTTCAATCGCGTTAAAGGTGAAGTTATATTCAGACTTATGATTTATCAGTCATCAATTCTGATTGAATATGGTTAACATTTAAAAACAGAAAAGCAACTTGAAAGAAAATAATTACTAAGTTACTGCAACGTGCCATTCATTTGTAACCTTACGAACTTTTGCAAGCACCTAATATATAGTATTGTGAATACTATCAGATATTTTAATAATTAAAACGGAATAAAAAAATTACACATCATAATTTTAGTAACCGAACTATATACTATTAGCGGTTTTTTTACAGTACAAATCATATTCTTTTATTCGTTAAAGAGTTCTGATTATTAGTAGCATTAATTAATTCTTTTTTTATTTTAACTTCACCGGTATAAAATTATAACTTTAAGATGGTTATATATACATATATACAGAATTTCAATCTTTAAAAGTAAATGAAAGTCTATTCTATTAGAATTATATTCTTATAATTTAAACATATTCTTTCCGTTATAAAAAGTTTTAATCAATTTAAGTGTCGATTAATTTCTTTCCAATTAATTTATTATCTCCTCGTTGAAGGTATATTGTCAGAATTTTAACTTTTTTCTCGAGATGCTTTCTAATATTGAAAGAAAAGTCTTCATTCAAAATTGTTGATTTACTACATGCAATACCTCTTCAAAATTTATTAATGACGATAAATACTTTCAAGATTTATTAAGATCCAGTTTTTTATCTCATTTTTCTGTATGTTTTCTCACATTTATGGAGCCATTCTTATTAAAGCTATTTTTAAATTACGTAAAGCTTTTGTTTGTTTCAACAATTTTGTTTGTTTCAACAATTTTCGACCATCCCCCTCTACCCACATAAATGATCGTAAGATTTTTTGTGACCCCTCCATCCTCTTATGTATTTTACGTAATAGTTTACAGTACTACTAATAAGGTGTCTTTAATTTTGTAACCTATTAACATAAAGATAAATAATTGTTTAAACGTGCGTGATACAAAACTTGAATACACTTATTTTATATCAAAGTAAAATAAAAATGATACTTTATAATTTATAAATTTATTCAATTTTAAAAAATTAAAATTCTTTTCTTTACAATCGAGTGACTAATGCGATCGAAAAATACAACGAATAACAGCGAGCTTGGAGTAAAACAGCCAGTCCTTAATCGTAAGAGCATAGTACTTTTGTATTAATTATTTTTGGCTACTATATTCTGCTATAATATAGGTATACTATTATTATTTTTTTTTAATGAACCTACATATGTTCATCTACGTGCATTTGAAATATGATTTTGAAAACTGTATACATCTTATTATGCTTTCTCGATAAACTTTCTTATTGATATATTGATAAGATAAAAATCAATTTCTAAAGATAATAACTTAGGATGGTATTTTACACTTTTCATGAAAACTTTACGTTGTTTTGGATGTTGCGAAAGTTGTTTCTGCGCACATTAAAAAAATTAAAATTTTCTATTACATAACATTACCAAAATATTTATAAAAATATATTTATGTATAATTATGTATAATTATAAAAATATACATGCGTTTTTGATACATATGTGCTCGAAAGCTTAATGTTACGTAACTATCACATATATATAAATTACCGACAAGAACATCAGTTAATTTGATGTATATTAGATATTTATAAAATTATGGTGTAATAATTTTACGCGTAAAAATATTAAAAATTTAATATTTTTGTATTTAAAATCAATATTTAAATGAATTATTTGATCAAAAAGTTAACGCATCACTATTAAATAAGAACTGAGTGTCGATGCAGTGCCAAACAAGCGGAAGAAGAAATATACATTTCTTTAAAATTAAATAAACAAAAATATGTGTCATTTAGCGCGACATATACTCTTTTAGTTAAACTTATTTATTTTCCTAATATAACAGGGTACCTTGATTTTAGACGACATCTGATATTGTGCTTCAGTCGTTTGTATACAATCAAAATAAGACATTCGTTACATCCATTTCTCTCGCCGAAAGAAAAAGTTTATATAACTATATTTGCGTTTTATTAGTTTATGTTGTAAGTACATTATTCTAATTCTTTTCTCCTTAATTTTGTATAGAACTTTTTATTATAGCATTCAAATAATGCAAATATATGTATAATAATAATGTGTAATTTATTTTATTTTATTTGAGAGATAATTTTCAATATTATTAAATTTGTATATATAAATACTTATAACTTTTATAAAAACTTTCGTATAAATACATATACATATGTACATACATATTCATATAATAAAAATAGCTTAAAACACAACAAGATAAAAATCGCAAAAATAATTTTACAATTTTGCGATGATGCAACTCTCACGTATTCATTCTTCTTTTTTTTTGCTTTTCTACGTAGATTACACTACGTATACAATAATAACGGAAATAACGAAAATTATAGAAATGGATAGAAATACATTGAGAAGATCAATTAAGGATCACTTCGAATCTAGTAAGAGACTCATAGCAGTTGCAATAGAAGTTTCAGAAAAGAACTTACCTGCACGGGAAGCAGCAATAAATTATGGAATCAATTTCTTCGATTTAAATACAAAAATAAACAATATAAAATTTAAGAAAGAGTTTAATGAAATAAAAACAAAATACGAGGAAGCAGTAAGAGAAATTTTAAAAAAACATTCCACATACGGCGCATACAGCAGCGCTGGAAACAAATATAAAATTTTACCGAAAACGCTTAAAAGTGAAGTACAAAAAGCCCGTGATATAGGGCTTGAAAAGTACGCATTTGACAGAAATTTAAATTTTGCACCACGCAGCATATTGACATACTTGGATGAGAAATCACTTTTGGATGATTTGAAGAAGTGGAAGAAAAATGCAGTTTGTCCTTGTTCACTTTGCGCCTTGGAAGAACTATCAACACTTGCTTACACGTATGTTCAAGAAAATGGAAAGCTATGTCGACCATACTGGACTAAAAATAAGCAGGCAGATATTAACTGGTTAAAAGAATTTGAAATGAGGCACAGCGATGAAATTTATATCGAGTTTGAACCTTATCCAATTTGTTTGTGTGAAATAAACAAGTAGAAAATTATAACTTTTGTCGAAGTTTAAGTAAACGCTTCTGAATTTCAAGGTTGTTCCAAGATTTTGCAGCGAACAAATTAATCTGCTTTAAACTTGTATCATTAATCAAATGACCATATAAAGTTTCAGAATGTAACAGATTATATTTTTAATTTAAATTCTCTGGTTTTAAAATGCTTTTGGAATGGAAAGTAATTCTTAATCAATAATCAGATTGAAATTTAACAGGCAATATGTATATATATTTGTTTTTAATAAATTCCTACATTATAAATATTGTAAAATTTTGCATGTTTATACGGAAATATGATTATAACACGACAAAAGTTTTAAGGCTATCTTGACGAAAATCTGTGATTAATTTTTTTTAATTTTTCTTAAACTTTTATAAAATAAAATTATTAGTTCTTTATTATTAAATTTATAATTTTAACGACGAATTTTTATTCCGTGATATTAATCGAAGATTAAGTTAACTATAATAAGAATCATAAAATAACGTAATAAATTTTGTAAACAATTTTCTACACACACTGACATACACATAAACACACATATACACACACACACACACACAGACACTCTTCAGCGATATGAAAAATGGTAAAGATTGTTATTATTTATACATTATCTAATGTCAGATTTCTTTCATTTATTGATACAAATTATGATACAAAATTTTCGTTGCTATTATACTTTTTGAATGTAACACGTTACGTTATAACAAAAAATATTGTTAGATAAGAACATTTATTTTTAATATTAATTAATTTTTGTATATACACGTTATTCGTGTAGAAGAATGTGTTATTAATAATAATAATAATATAATAATATAATAATGTATTATATATTATATTATTATTATTTTATTTTAATATTATAATGTATTTTATCGGATTATTAAAATACATTAAAATTTTTCGAACATTACAACTGAAACTGTCAAAATAATTATATGTAATGTATAAAACTTGTCATAGAGAAATCATAAGATCAACATGTATTATATAAAAATTAATTTACTTTTTTAAACTATATAATTAATTTTATTAATGAAGATTATATATAAATTTTTAATAATAATATTAATTAAATTTAATGTTACTGACTTGTACATTTTTCGCAATGGTGCTATTTATAACATGTATATGATATTTTTGTCAGGTAGATGTTTATTGCGTTCTAATGTTAATTTCATTTATCAAAACATTTTTATTATTATTACAGATTAATTATCGTATCTATCTACTTAATAATGAAATAATTTTCACAATTAATTTGTCAATGTAGATAAATGCACAATTATACCATATCGAGAATGAAATTATTGTTGGAAAATATTTTTGCTATTATGAGACGTTTTGCTGTTATGATCGAATACGTAAAATTGAAATAATCTGATACACTTTATATTACTCTAATAATTTTCTTTAAAAATTACTGTGACTTTAACATTTTGTAATATGAGAATTTAATTTCTAAAAGAGAGATCTAAAAAATATATTATATATCGCGAAGATTTTGAGACACCACACATGTATATAATAAGTTTTAGAATTAAGTCGCAAACTGAATATTACATATAAACTTTTTTTACTATTTAAAGTTATAATATGTATTTATTTTTATATAGATATAAAAATTTTTTGTGATTTTGACGATAATTTTATTTTTCAATAACGTCAATCGAAAAAACCGAAATAACCGTTTGGTATACTATATGATATTCTGTTTTAATTTAGTTATATAAGAATGTTTCTTTGATTTGATGAAATGTGATATGTTTAATTAGTTTGATTATGTAACAACCAAACATTTGACAACAATAAATAAATCATTAACATCACGTGTATGAAGCTTTCAATGGTTATACATAGATAACTGAACATATATATGAAAAAAATATGTGCTTTCTTTCGATTGATCTTTTTAATATACAAATTATATGACAAGACGAGCTCGTTATTAAGCAAATTAAATTCGACAAAATGATTAGTTTATTAACTTGCAATAAATTAATGCATTAAATTGTTTTTCTAAAAATGATGTTTATATTTATGAGGGATAATAATTTATCATAAATAGAGAATTGAACATATAAATCAATATTATACGAATATTGTTTATAATTTCTTGCAATATCATATAAATCTTTCTTTTATATTTGCAAGAAATGTTCGCTTTGTAAAAATTATGTAATATGAATAATGACTGAGATTTTAATACAAATCATTATTTTACTTTTTCATTTGTACCGTATAAAAATCGAAATCTTTATTCTTCAAATTTGTATGTAACTGTGAACTCAGATTCAAGAAATTATTAATAAAATTTTACAAAATTTAATTTATATATTTTTTTAATTTACACATATATATGTATATCTCAACTGACTGTTTCTGCAATCCGAATATAATACGTATTTATTTATAGAATTTTCACATTTACTTTATATAATTTTGAAACAGAGGTTTGTTCATTCTATTACAGGTTTACTATCCAATCCTTATAGAAATTGGATTTCGGTAAAATTAGTTGATTTTTTTCATATGTCGTAACTTGTGACTTGCTGAGCAAAAGATGTAATAACTTCAAAGCTAAATAATGGACAATTACTGATACAATATATTAAATTTATTATTATTAAAATAGAAACGGATGTTTATCAAAATTTTCAAAAATATAATTTAAAAGCTTGAGAATATATATTGAAGCAATATGTTGGTCGTAAAACTGGCTACATAATATCGTAAATATATAGTATTTTGTGAATAATATAAAATATTCTAAAAATTAAACCGGAATAAAAAAATAACATCACACCTTTCGTATCCGAAGTACATACTATTAGTTTTTCTATAGTACACAAATCGTATTCTTTCATTCGTTAAAGATTTATAATCATTAGCAGCATTAATTAGTTGTTTCTTAACTTTTACTTCGCCGGTATAAAGTTATAACTTCAAGAGGTTTATATATATTTTGAGAATTTCAATTTTCAAAAATAAATGGAAGTCTATTTCATTAGAATTTTCTTATAATTTAAACATATGCTTTCGCGTTATTAAAAGTTTTAATCAATTCAAGTGTTGATTAATTTCTTTCTAATTATTTTATTATCTCCTCGTTGAAGATATAATGTCAGAATTTTAACTTTTTTTTCGAGATGCTTTTTAATATTGAAAGAAAAGTCTTCATTCAAAATTGTTGATTTACTATATGCAATACTCTTCAAAATTTAATGACGATAAACACTTTCGAGATTTATTAGGATCCAGTTTTTTATCTCATTTTTCTGTATGTTTTCTTACATTTATGGAGCCATTCTTATTAAAGCTATTTTGAAATTACGTAAAGTTTTTGTTTGTAACAATTTTCGACCATCCCCCTCCACCCACATAAATGATCGTAAGATTTTTTGTGACCCCTCCTTCCTCTTATGTATTTTACGTAATATTTTACAGTACTACTAATAAGGTGTCTTTAATTTTATAACCTATTAACATAGAGATAAATAAGTGTTTAAACGTGCGTGATACAAAATTTGAATACACTTATTTTCACTAGCGGATCCTGACGTCGATAATGAAGGGGGGGGGAGGTTTTGCAAAATTATTTTATTTAATATTTTTGGTTTCATGATTAGCTTTTATTCCAGGGTCAACGACGTCGATAGCTCTTTAATGTTTGTTTTCCTTTATTTATATTTTTTAAACATATTCAGCAAAACGGTTTCTTTTAATTTGCAAGGGGGGGGGTTTAACCCCCCCCAAGGATCCGCTAGTGTATATATATATACAGAGTAGACCTAAAATACTTGGCCGAAATCAGGCATTAGATTGGGCTCGTCATAGAGATGAAAAACGTTCTTATGAACATTAGTCCAAAAAACACCTCCTTCAGGAGTTACGATTTCATTTAATTATTAATTTTGAAGAATAAATATTATACTTTCAAGGTTTTGATCGTACTTACTTACCTTTTTATTAATTAAGATGTTTAATAAGCTTAATCGAGTGATCTGCACGAGGCAACACTTTAGAATTCAAAATACAACAATCTCGGTCACTTTTCCTAGAATCGGTAAATATTAGTCGAAAGGATAAATTCAATAGTTAGACAAATAGAAGCGTGTGTTTTAGTTAACGATAGACATTTTCAACAATTTCTATAAATAAAAGTAAAATTATTTCCTTTCATGGCCTTCCATTTCTTTGAATCAGATAATTAATAATTAAATAATTAAATGATTCATGATTCCTAAAGGAGGCGTTTTTGGACTAATGTTCATAAGAACTTTTTTCATCCTTAGCCCGAGCCCAATCCAATCCCTGATTTTGGTCAAGTATTTCAGGACCACCCTGTATATATATATTATATAGATATAAAGAATTTCTCACCTAATTATTTTCATCCAACGAAATTATCTCATCATTTCGTCCTATGTCTGACTTAATCTACACTTAACTCCTTAAATGCGTAATGAGTATAATTTACAATGTATCTTATACATACATATTGTATATATTATATAGATATAAAGAATTTCGCCTAATTATTTTCGTGCAACGAAATTATCTCATCATTTCGTCTTATGTCTGACTTAATCCATACTTAACTCCTTGAATGCGTAATGAGTATAATTTACAGTGTATCTTATACTTATATATATACACTAGCGGATCCTGACGTCGATAGCTCTTTAATGTTTGTTTTTCTTTATTTATATTTTTTTAAACAAATTCAGCAAAACTGTTTCTTTTAATTTGCAAGGAGGGGTTTAACCATCCCCCTCCCCACCAGGATCCGCCAGTGCTTATTTTATATCAAAGTAAAATAAAAATGATACTTTATAATTTATAAATTTATTCAATTTTAAAAATTAAAAATTCTTTTCTTTACAATCGAGTGACTAATGCGGTCGAAAAATACAACTAATAACAGCGAGCTTGGAGTAAAATAGCCAAGTCCTTAATCGTAAGAGCATAGTTCTTTTGTATTAATTATCTTTGTCTACTATATATTCTGCTATAATATATACTATTATTTTTTTTTTTAATAATACTACATATGTATATATGTTCATCTACGTGCATTTGAAATATGATTTTGAAAATTGTATGTCGTGTATACATCTTATGATGCTTTCTCGATAAATTTTCTTATTGATATATTGATAAGATAAAAATCAATTTCTAAAGATAATAACTTAGGATGGTATTTTACATTTTTCATGAAAACTTTACGTTGTTTTGGATGTTCCGAAAGTTGTTTCTGCGCACATTAATAAAATTAAAATTTTCTATTACATAACATTACCAAAATATTTATAAAAATATATTTATAAAATTATGTATAATTATAAAAATATACATGCGTTTTTGATACATATGTGCTCGAAAGCTTAATGTTACGTAACTATCACATATATATAAATTACCGACAAGAACATCAGTTAATTTGATGTATATTAGATATTTATAAAATTATGGTGTAATAATTTTACGCGTAAAAATATTAACAATTTAATATTTTTGTATTTAAAATCAATATTTAAATGAATTATTTGATCAAAAAGTTAACGCATCACTATTAAATAAGAACTGAGTGTCGATGCAGTGCCAAACAAGCGGAAGAAGAAATATACATTTCTTTAAAATTAAATAAACAAAAATATGTGTTATTAGCGCGCCATATCTCTTTTAGTTAAACTTATTTATTTTCCTAATATAACAGGGTACCTTGATTTTAGACGACATTTGATATTGTGCTTCAGTCGTTTGTATACAATCAGTATAAGACATTACGTTACATCCATTTCTCTCGCCGAAAGAAAAAGTTTATATAACTATATCTGCGTTTTATTAATATATGTTGTAAGTACATTATGCTAATTTTTTTCCTTAATTTTGTATAGAACTTCTTATTATAGCATTCAAATAATGCAAAATAAAGCGTAATTCATTATTATATTTGAGAGATAATTTTCAATATATTATTAAATTTGTATATATGTATATAAATACATATAATAACTTTTATAAGAACTTTTGTATAAATACATATATACATGTACATACATATTTATATAATAAAAATAGCTTAAAACACAACAAGATGAAAAACGCAAAAATAATTTTACAATCTTGCGATGATGCAACTCTCACGTATTTATTTCTTTTTTTTTACCTTTTCTTCGTAGATTACACTACGTATACAATAATAACGGAAATAACGAAAATTATAGATATGGATAGAAATATATTTAGAAGATTAATTAAGAAACACCTCGAATCAAGTGAGAGACTCATAAAAGCTGCAAAAGCAGTTTTAGAAAAGAACTCACCTGTACGGAAAGCAGCAACAAAAAATAGAGTCGATTACTTGGATTTAAAAACAAAAATTAACAATATAAAATTTAAAAAAGAGTTTAATGAAAAAAAAACAAAATACGTGGAAGCAGTAGAAGAAATTTTAAAAAAACGTTCCTCATTCCGCCGCTCTGCATACAAATATGAAATTTCATTACAGGCGCTCAAACATGAAGTAAGAAAAGCCCGTGATATAGGGCTTGAAAACTACGCATATGACAGAAGAGTAAATCGTACATCTGTGACATTAACATATCTTCAAGAAAAAACACTTTTAGATGATTTGCAGGGGTGGAAGAAAAATGCAGTTTGTCCTTGTTCACTTTGCGCCTTGGAAGAACTATCAAAACGTGCTTACAAGTATGTTCAAGAAAATGGAAAGTCATGTCCATCATACTGGATTCATGATCAGGCGGATATTATTTGGTTGATAGAATTCGAAATGAGGCACAGCGATGAAATTAAAATCGGGTTCGAACCTTATTCAATTTGTTTGTGTAAAATAGACAAGTAGTAAATTACAACTTTTGTCAATGTTTAAAGAAACACTTCTGAATTTCAAGGTTCTTCTTAAATTTTGCAGCGAACAAATTGATCTGCTTTAAACTTGTATCATTAATCAATTGACTATATAAAATCTCAGAATGTAACAGATTATACCTTTAATTTGAATTCTATGGTTTTAAAATGCTTTTGGAAATATTTGTTTATAATAAATTCCTACATTATAAATATTGTAAAATTCGCATGTTTACACGATCGAAATATGATTATAACGCGACAAAAGTTTTAAAGCTATCTTGACGAGAATCTCTGATTAATTTTTTAAAAGAAATCTTACTTAAACTACGAGGGTAAGTCAAAAAGTAAAGGGACAAATAAAGAAATACACATTTATTTTAACCTATGTGGAAAATTTACATATCATTTTTTGACATAATCCCCACCAACATCGATACATTTGATCCACTGCTTAATAACAAGCTTCTGTATTCCATCCTGGAAGAAAGATTTGGGTTAAGTGTGTAGCCAGTTATGCACCACTGCAATGACCTTCTCATCCAAAGAAAATTTTTTTCCTCGTAGTATTTCTTTTCTTTTTTTTTTCCTCGTAGTATTTCTTTTCTTTTGTTTTCTTTTCATCTTTTCGGTTTATTAAAAGAAGCACTACGAGGAAAAAATTTTTCTTCGGATGAGAAGGTCATTGCAGTGGTGCATAACTGGCTTTACACACCCAACCCAAATCTTTCTTCCAGGATGGAATACAGAAGCTTTTTTATTAAACAAATGTATCAATTGGTGGGGATTATGTCGAAAAATGATATGTAAATTTTCCACATAGGTTAAAATAAATGTGTTTTTCTTTATTTGTCCCTTTACTTTTTGACTTACCCTCGTATTATAAAAAAAAATTATTACTTCTTCATTACTAAACTTATAATTTCAACAGCGGATTTTTATTTCCGTGAAATTAATCGTAGATTGGATTAACTATGATAAGAATTATGAACATAAAATAACATAATAAATTTTGTAAACATTTTTCTACACACATTACATACACATAAACACACACACAAAGACATTCTTCAGCGATATGTATATAAAATGTTAAAGACTGTTTATACATTACTAAATGTCAGACTTATTTCATTTATAAATAAAAAATAGGATATTAAATTTTCGTTGATATTATACTTTTTGTATGTTCTAACACGTATAACAAAAAAAATGTTTTTATTTTTAAATATAATCATTTATCTTTAATATTAATTAATTTTTGTATTCACACCGTTAAATCGTGTGGAAGAATGTGTTAATAATAATATAACAATATAATAATAATAGAATAATATATTATTATATTATATATATATATATATATATATACAGGGTGTCCGGTAATAGTCGCATCAACCGTCATGTGCAGGTAGAGCTAGTTAAACCGAGTAGAAAAGTCCTCTACCATTTTGCGATATTCTCAATAATAAGAGAGAAATAAATTAAAGAAAATCAGCCAATTCGCGCGATGATAAGCGTGCGACGAGAAGAGACAGCCCACTCGGGGGTCCAGAGTTAGCGCTACTCGTATGGAGTTACTGTCTTTTGTAAAGCGCTCCTCCCCGCTTCATCGCGCGCTTAGCAACCGTGTAACATTATACTGTTTCTTTTCGCCGCATGCTTAGTAACGACATAAAACTGGGCTGTCTCTTCTCGCCGTCGTCACGTGAATTGGCCGATCTTTATTAATTAATATCTCTCTTATTATTGAGAATATCGCAAAATGGTAGAGGACTTTTCTACTCGGTTTAACTAGCTCTACCTGCACACGACGGTTGATGCGACTATTACCGGACACCCTGTATATATATATACAGGGTGTCCGGTAATAGTCACATCAACCGTCGTGTGCAGGTAGAGCTACTTAAACCGAGTAGAAAAGTCCTCTACCATTTTGCGATATTCTCAATAATAAGAGAGAAATAAATTAAAGAACATCAGCCAATTCGCGCGATGATAAGCGTGCGGCGAGAAGAGACAGCCCACTCGGGGGTCCAGAGTTAGCGCTACTCGTATAGAGTTACTGTCTTTTGTAAAGCGCTCCTCCCCGCTTCATCGCGCGCTTAGCAACCGTGTAACATTATACTGTTTCTTTTCGCCGCATGCTTAGTAACGACATAAAACTGGGCTGTCTCTTCTCGCCGTCGTCACGCGAATTGGCCGATCTTTATTAATTAATATCTCTCTTATGATTGAGAATATCGCAAAATGGTAGAGGACTTTTCTACTCGGTTTAACTAGCTCTACCTGCACACGACGGTTGATGCGACTATTACCGGACACCCTGTATATATAATAACAAATATATAATTACGAATTTAAATGTCTTATGAAATATATAAGGACTTAAATCTTTATTTTTTATTTTACCTTTTTGAAAGTAAATGTATAATAGATTAATGAAATTTTTACAGTTATTAGAACGACATCAAACACACGATGACGCATGAATCGGATAATTTTTAATTAATAAATATATATGAATAATCAAAAATTATCCGATTTAAGTCGTGTTTGATGTCTTTTAATTGCAAAAATTCAGTAAATAAATATATTATAAAATTATAATTTTATTTTTACTATTTTAATTATATAATTTTAATTTTAATTATATAATTATATAATTTTACTTTTACTATTTTAATTGTATATATGCGCACATATATATAATATATATTCATCCGTGCGCTTACGTAGTGTATACATATATGTATTTGTTAAAATGTAAAATATCGCATATAAAATATATATATATACACCGTCTGTCCGAAAAATTCCGGGACTGATTTTTTTCCCGGCTTACAAGTAATGTCATCTGTTAATCAATTAGATAATCTTTTAGTAGCAATATTCAGCTATATTCATGTATTTTTTTAACAAGCTGCGTTCATTCTGTACTTAATACCAAGCTTATGAATTCTTTTTGTTTTTTTGATGCGTTAAAAAAATTGTCATGGAGCAGAGAGCAGTTATCAAATTTAATTTTAAAATTGGTAAAACGTTCCGGATAATGTCATGAACGATTATTTTAGAAATGTTGGTCTCTTCTGCGATCCTTCTGCATGTGAAATGACGGTCAATGAGCAGGAGATCACGAATCTTTGTGATGTTTGCGTCTGTCGAACTTGTAGCGGAGCGCCCAGACCATGCATCATCCTCAAGTGACTGTCGACCTTTTTTAAATCGTTTATACCACTCAAAAACTTTTGAACGTGATAAACAATTATCACCGTAAGCAATTTTCATAGACTTATACGTTTCCGTAACCGTTTTACCAATTTTAAAATTAAATTTGATAACTGCTCTCTGCTCCATGACAATTTTTTTAACGGATCCAAAAAACAAAAAGAATTCATAAGCTTGGTACTAAGTACAGAATGAACGCAGCTTGTTAAAAAAATACATGAATATAGCTGAATATTGCTACTAAAAGGTTATTTAATTGATTAACAGATGGCATTACTTGTAAGCCGGGAAAAAAATCAGTCCCGGAATTTTTCGGACAGACGGTGTATATTGGATGATTGCAAAAGTTCGTGCCCGATTTGAAGTTATTACCACCATCTATGCAAATCGGGCACGAACTTTTGCAATCATCCAATATATATCTCTTTTTTTAAATTTATTTATATACGCGAAATGTATTTCTTATCTATAATTTATGGATATAAGATGTGTGGACACACATGCGTAAAAAATGATTTTAGATTTTACTTCTAGAAATGAAAGTGGATGTATTTAGCACGGACATGAACCAAATAATCGATGGTATCGAAAAGTGGATGTGGATACGTAGTTCCAATTCCTAAAAGTGGATGCACGGCGCTACTGTACGACCTAGTAAAAGCGTCCCACGAAAATCGCCGGCATGGCCTCTCTCAGGCTTCTCTCTGATACGCGTATCATGTGCTCGATGTAAACTAGGCCTTATGAATACCGACCTTAAAATCTGAGAATTGATTTCTCAGCATTGGTAACCCTGATACAAAAGTTCGCATTGTCACCGCGCGAGGTCTCCAATCTCCAATTATCAGATCGGAATTTATCTGATCACTTCACTGACTCCACTCCTGTCGACGATCCTTATTAGATTCGTGGTAATGTATTGCAAATGGTGGAAGTTGTAATATTAATTTTTTCTGTATAATTATTAAGATAAATACGTAATGGCTACATCTAAAACTACGAACACCTATAACAGGCAAAATTGGGAGGATGCGGTAAGCATAAAGAAATTAAAACATTTACATCAATGTCTTTTATTAAAAAAAAAAAATGAATTTGCTTTTTACGTTCTCATATTATGTTTATCCATTTTTATAGGAATTTCCAATATTATGTCAGACGTGCTTGGGAGATAATCCGTATATCCGTATGGTAAGTTGTCACAAATATTTTTCTTTCGAATATCTTTTTATGGCGAAGTAATCAAAATTTTTGTACTTAATAAATAGCGACAATTGGATTGCAAAATCTAATGTATTCTCTTTCTTTTAACGAAAATATTTTACAAAAAAAGATTCCTTAATTACTATCATATATATTTCTTGTTTGCAGACAAAGGAAAAATATGGGAAGGAATGTAAGATATGTATGCGACCATTTACGGTATTCAGATGGTGTCCTGGGGCAAGGATGCGATTTAAGAAAACTGAAGTCTGTCAGACGTGCAGTCGATTGAAAAATGTTTGTCAAACATGTTTATTAGACTTGGAATATGGTCTGCCTATCCAGGTTCGCGATGCTGCTTTGAAGATTAAGGACGATTTGCCTCGTTCGGATGTAAACAAGGAATACTACGTACAAAATATAGACAATGAGATTGGCAAGATCGATCCGACCACGCCAGCCGGTGCCGTAGGCAAATCCGCCGCAGCTAGCGATCTTTTAATGAAATTGGCCAGAACGAGTCCATACTACAAGAGAAATAGACCACACATTTGTTCATTTTGGGTGAAAGGCGAATGCAAGAGAGGCGAGGAGTGTCCGTATCGGCATGAAAAACCGACAGATCCCGACGATCCGTTAGCCGATCAGAACATAAAGGATCGTTATTACGGGGTGAATGATCCAGTGGCGGATAAGCTTATGCGAAGAGCTGCAGCGATGCCCAAACTCGATCCACCTGAGGATAAATCTATCACGACGTTGTATATCGGCAATTTAGGCGACATATTGACGGAGAAACAATTGCGCGATCATTTCTATCAATACGGAGAAATACGTTCGGTGACTATGGTTCCACGTCAACAATGTGCCTTCATCCAATACACGCAGAGGAGCGCCGCCGAGGCGGCTGCCGAACGGACGTTCAACAAGTTAATATTGGGTGGAAGACGACTTACTATAAAATGGGGTCGTTCTCAGGGAAGACAAACGATATCCGCTACCGAGGCAATGAGAGAGATTCTCGAACCTGTTCCAGGCTTACCCGGAACTTTACCACCGCCCCCAGAAACGATGGGTAATAATTTCTTCAATCTGCAGACCACGCCTGGCATGATGCCGCCGATGATGATTCCACCGCCACCCGTTGCACCCCAATTTATGTTTCCGCCGCAAATGGCGGCTGCAGCTGCGACTCCGATTTTCCCTCCAGGAACGACTCCTATACACTATCCAAGCCAAGATCCGTCCAGGATGGGCGCGTCGCAGGGTATAGGAAAACCTTGGCCGGAAGAATAATGTGTAATGGCATTATATATGAGTTTTTTTGTAATGTAACTGTAACGACAAGGCAGAAAAATATATATGAATCCCTCATTACAATACGTATATGTTTTCGTATGTAAATATTTGTTAGTCAAAGCATCATTTCTTCTTTTTTCTTCATTTCATCATTTTGATCTTTTTGTCGATATTGATTTTCATATATGCAATTATATGTTATTACATACATTTTATATATGTAATATATATTATACATACATTTATTAATTATACTATACATACATTTTATATATGCAATTAATTTAAATATCTATTATTGGTAATGTAAAATAAGTTTAATTTTATATTGAAAGAATCTCTTTTTCTATGTGTGACTGATTAGGTTTCTTTAAATTTGCTTATACGCCAGTCAGTCCTTGAAAGAATCTTTCACAAATCACATACTGTTGTGCATCTTTGTAGATATGACAACGGTATTGATTTTCAGTCTGACAATAAGTCAGCTATAGTCTTGTTCAGTTGATATTCAAAATGTGGCAGGACAATGAAGTCAAATTTGATATTTCTCACTCGTAATTATAAAATTTTAATCATTTTCAAACTTTTTGATTTTATTGTTTTTGATATGTTTGTAATTTAAATACGGCTATTTGGTTCTTATTTCATATTCTTATCTTATTCATATGGAGTGTATTTTTTATATTAAATAAGTCAAACCTGTTAAATAATTAAATATTTAGTCATATTTAGCATGGTGAGAAATTGAATTTTTGCATAAAGCACAATATAATATAATTAATATAAAAAGTACACTTGATATGAATGAGATAAGAATGTGAAATAAGAATCAAATAGCTGTATTTAGCATATTAAATTACAAATATATCAAAAACAATAAATGCTTGAAAGTTAAAATTATTTTTGTATGTAGTAATATGCAGCTGCAACCTGGGGAAGTGACCGTTGACAAACTTGACATGATAGAAGATACAAAAGGCAACGCTGGAGATTTAGGAAAATTAATTGTCACAAATTTGAGAATCATATGGCATTCTTTATCTTTGCCACGAATCAACTTAAGTACGATGCAAAGTATTCTGCTCACACATAATTTGTAATTTAACGAAACAATGTTAATTAATCTAATTACTCGATATAAATATTTTTCAAACTGAGAAGAGAAAGATGTATATGATTTTATAGGTATAGGCTACAATACATTTGTGACAGTAAACACAAAAGTTCTTCATACGGTAAGAATTACTTTTGTATGAATATTTGCTGTATTGTTGAAAAGCAACAAGCAATCATTCTTTCTTTTTTCTTCATTTCTTTTTTTTGTTCTTTATTTTAACATTTTTTATCATTTTTAGATTCATGGTGGATATATGCAAGCTCTTCATATATTAACTTCATTTCGAAACTGTCGATATGAATTTATATTTACAAATCATGATATCAAAAGTACGAGACATTACACGTCTGTCATAGGTGTTTATAGGTGATAAGGATTATCATATCCTATTATTATATCATTATATCCTTTCATATACAAGGTATCCCATTTTTAAAAATATGCTCAAATATACCAAAAACGTCGCGTTTCAGAAAAAAATGTTTCGAATAAAAGTTTTAATTGGATGAATTTTTGTTTGGTTTTGAGGAGGAAAGAAATTGGCGTTACTGACTTTTTTCTAAAGGGCGATTTTCAAGGTCATTTGAAGGTCATTTGTTTTTTTTAAATAAAACCACCTTAATTTTTTTATATAAATCCTCCACAAATCATACACAAAAATAGAAGATGTATCAATTGGTGTAAAGAAAATACATTGTTGTTTGTAAGAAAAAGTATATGTAGTTGCTAATTGCAAATTACATACATTTTTATAAACTATGTTTTTTTTTGCACATAATAGATTCTTCTCGTTATTTTGTGCATGAAAGTATTGAGGTAAAATTGTCGAAAAATGAATATTTTACAGGATATTTCATAGTTTATGTATAAAATTATGTGTCAAACTTAAGTATACCTTGTAACTATTCATTTTCAGAGGCCATCTTATCCTTATAACTTTTTATAGTGAATATCGCGAGGAATTGATCTATATAAAAAGGTGTATATAATATAAGGCGGTTCCATTAAAAAAAAAAAAAAAAAAAAAAAACCAAATGACCTTGAAAATCGCTCTTTAGAAAAATCAGTAGCGCCAACATCTTTTCCTTTCAAAACTAAACTTTTATTCGAAATTTTTTTTTTTTAAATGCGACGTTTTTTTGTATATTTAAGCACATTTTTAAAATGGGACACTCTGTATACAGTTATCGCTATATCGCAAAAATAGCTATTTTTATAAAGCGCTTATTGCAGAGCTTATGTATCGTCGAAAGTTTACAGAGAAATTAAATTGAGAAGTGGTATTATACGTGAAAATCGGTTGGTTTTGTTACCTCAAGAAAAAGTACATTCTTCCATACAAGACGTTTGGAATTTATCTGTTGAACAGGTTTCGAAAAATTTCTATTTTTAATCGTCAGCAATTTTTTTTTAAATTGTTATGTATGATAATCGCTAATAATAAATAAAAATAACAATAAAATTAACATTGTTTTGTAGGGAAATATCGGAACTTTTATTATAACAAATATACGTTTGGTATGGTATGCAGATGTAAATCATCAATTTAATGTGTCGATATCTTATCTTACAATTGGAAATGTAAGTGTTAAAGTACTAATATGTATATTGCAATAATAACAATTGTTAAATCTTTGAAGAAGATATATAATTTTATTATATCATATATCTTTAGGAATTGAGAAAAAATATTTATGTGAAACATTGCATATTTAACATTTTTGAGAAATTGTATGTTCCATATGAATAAATTTCTTTTGCAGATTACTATTAGGACTTCGAAATTTGGACCGACTTTAGTAATTTTAAGTACAGAAGCCAGTGGAGGATATGTTTTAGGTTTTCGTGTCAATCCCTTGCAGCAGCTTCACATTATTCATAAAGAAATATCGATACTTCGTTCAGAATACAAAAAGTTCCCTATTTTTGGTGTGGAATACATATTTGAACATCAGGTACTTTATATAGTTTATACGCATATTAATGTACATTTTCATAGTAGTATTAATCTATAAAGTTTATTAATCAAAAATGAAATGTTCAATAAATCAAATTTTCAATCGAGTCTTTTGACTTGACTCAAAACTTAATTATGATTAAATTAAATTAAGTTTATCTTAATAACTAACACTTATTTTTCTTCTTTAAGAATCTTTTTGCAGTTTAAAGTAAAATTAAGTTGTTTGATAAATTTCTTTCACTTTCATACTAGCGTATATCTTAAAAGCATATATTAATATTTTGCTGTTGTACAAATTTGAAATATAGACATTCTGATACATCACTCAATGAAAAAATGTTAAATATTATGTGTGTGTTTCTGTATTACAGGCATCTTCACAAGAAGAGATTAATGTAGAACATTTCACCGAGATACAAGATAATCAACCTGAAATATCAAATGTATTTGGTTATTATTTTTCCGAGGGAAATACAGGTCAGAGAAAGCCTAATTTCTCGATTCATTTAGGACTCGCTGCAGAAGAGCCAAGAGAAAGCAGTACATTGCAGAATTTATGGGAACTTATACCATCATCTGTTAATTAATTTTAAAATTACTTTTTAGCTTAATCGTTTTTGAAGTTTTAAATTTTATTTATCCATATTAATACTGCATAAATTCATGTCGAATTATAATTATATGATAATTTTTTATTACAGAAAAAATGCTCATAAGAGGATAAAAGCTAACTCATTTTGTACAAAGATACACACACACACAAGCGCGCGCACACACACACGCACACACGTACGTACACACGTACGCACGCACGCACACCCGTACTCACACCATACATAATATATTAATTATATCCTATTATAAATTTGAAATATATAACTTTTGCTCAATTTTGTTTTACATTTCTTAATACATTTATATCTTAAGAAATAAAATTTTATCTTGTATTCAATTTTACAAAAATGTTTTTATTATTACATAAAAGTAATTCATGTATCGGTGAAAAAATAAATAATTAGAATTAAAATAGTGTGAAAGATTATATAATATGCATATTAATATATAGATCCTCAATTATCTAACCATTTTTAATCTGCTGTTTTTGTGAATTCCATGCAAGATTTAACTTGGCCTGCAATTTAAAGCTTGTGTTATTGGCTGATCATGTTGATCTTCACCATCCTCGTCACTAAATTCATGTTGAGGAACAGGAAATCTGTATCCCATGTTCATAAGCATTAATTCAAATGGATCACTATTCATACGTATTTGATTGGCTGATGCAGCATCATCTAGATTTTGAATTTCCCTTTCATTTACACTACCATCCTGTAATTAAAATTAAATTAAGTTAATAACAATGCAATATTTGTAATATTTTACATATTGAATCGCATTACAATCCACAAAGAAAAAAGATGAGCTACATTGCTACAGTTTAGCTCACATCACATATTTGAGTATTTTGGAATAGACAGAGTGAAAATAGATTCTAAACAAAACATTTTCAAGTAAGAATTTAGTAAGGTTCTTAATGTAAAATACAATTAATTAAATGTGAAATTTAAATTTGTCAAATATTTTCATTGAATTTCTATAAGTAAAAATCGGAATATAATACTATAAGTAATACTATAAGTAAAAACTCTCAGTGAAGACTAGAAATAACTATCTTTTCCTATAATTAGAAAAATTAAACATTTTAATTTTATAAAGAGATATATTACTTAAAAATGATTCAGTTAACAAAAATAGATTTAATCTATAAGTATGCCAATTTTTATTCGAATAAATATTTTAAAATTAATCAATAAATTCAATTCTATTTTTTATTTTTTCAAATTAAAATCCACTTAGAGCAGAAAGATAGAAAGTTATACGAGAGCGATATCATGAAATTGCCTGAGAGATGGCTAAAATTGTGCATACATTACTGATTAAAAGTATTTTACAATATAAATATTTCAGCTTTGATTTTAACTCAAAAAACAGACGGAAATTATTGGCCAACTGAATAAAATGATTTTATGTAGTTGATATCTAAATAAATTATCTGAATGATTCCGAACATATAATTTAACATAGTTTATAAAAAAAAAATTACCTCTGGCCACGGACTCCATAATCTAATCACTGGATCAATACCACTAGTAGCTAACAAGCATGTGGATGGATGTGGTTGTAAACAATTTACAATTCTGTCATCTCCTCGCAGTATACGTATAATATTAGTAGTATTACGATCCCAGATGAAAAAGGAACCATCATCTGATCCAGCTACTATATATTGGCCATTGCTTAAAACAAGAGTATTACATATTCAAGATAAATCTTACACAAATTGCGTAAAGTTAAGAAATTAAAATAAAGAACAAAATTTTAATTGTCTATTTAAACTCATTTACTTTCCAAAGAAGTTTGCCTCCTTTATGTCAGTTGTTGTATTACAATGACCACAAAATCTCATTTTATAATCGATTGTATTACGTCTCCATTCTTGCTCATATTCTGATATTGGGAAAAATGATTGGTTGCTTTGTGTCACGTCTTTTCCTAATAAATAATAATAATAATAATATATTAGAATATATATTAATAAAGCTTTAATAATTATGTATATGTATGTATGTATGTATGCATGCATGTATGAATATATATATATATATATATATATATATATATATATATAAGTTACTGCATTCACATATATAGATAAAATTTTATATTATTATTTTATACACATTTTACATAAATGAAATCGAATAATGTTACCAGCATCGATAGCTTCTTTTATATCCATTTTCAATGCTTTACATGCTGAATTAGATGTATATTCTGGAAATTTTTGTTGAAAATTCTTGAGTACTTTGTCAGCTTCAATTGATCGATTTAAATCAAACAGACAACGCGCCAATCTGTACACATGTATAAGTTATAATAAAAATTTAACAAATTTAATATTCAAGAAAAAATTTTTATTTTCAATATAAAGAATTAAATTAAAGAACTCGATAACGCTTGTTGAGTCAAAACAAAAATCACACATTTAATGTTTTTTATCTTTAAAGTTTTGAAACTTATTGAAACTTTTAAACTGAATAGTAAAATCTCCTTTAAACAGTACAAGTTTTTATATTTGAACTATAATTGAAATTGTATAAATAAAATCAATGACATTTCACATCACTTTTTGCTCAAGTGACTGAATATATTTTCTCAAATTTATCAATTATAAAGATTAATGCTTATTTGATTTACCTAAAATGAGCTTTCACATGTTCCGAATCGAGAAGTAATGTTGTCTGACAATCTCGTAAAGCTGCATAAATATCGCCATCCCTATATCAAAATTAAACGTTTTTTTAAAATTATTTGGGGTATACATATATTCTATTATCAATAAAAATAATTACCAAGCACGTTTCATGTAAGCAGCTGCTCGATTGGCAAACAATACTGCTGCCATTGGACAGTAAGAAATTGCTTTATTATACAAATTAATTGCTAGTGAATACTTTTGTTGCTCAAATTCCTCATTTGCCTGTTAATAAAAAACGTATTATGTTGATTACAATATTAAAAAAATTTTTTAAAAATATTTAATTTAATTCTCAAATATATTTTGATTCTTTTTTCATATATTTTCATCTCTTTTTCAATTGTTCTTTTTTTAAAGTCTCTCTGCTTAAATATAAATTATTTTTAAAAAGTCATAAAATTTATAATCATGAAATGGATAAAAAATGCTTCTTACAATGAATTTAACTTTATAAAGTACGATCATATTAATGTAGAAATTAAATAAAAATTTTGTTTGTGAAGATAATTTACCATTATTTTATGCTGTATACATAAATTCTTTATATTTATATATGTAAGAAACGACTCTCTATAAACTCACTTGGCGTTTTAATTCTTCAACGTAAGGTGGCAATATTTTTACAGTTTTGCCTATAAGATCTTCTGTATAGCTTATGTCATTTTGTTTCAAGTAATACTTGCCAAGTTCTTGATCCCACTCTATTGATCCTAGTAAAACGTAATTGATTATCGTGTATATAATTATTTTGTGCGTATATGCACATATAAAAGCGACGAACTTTGTGACAGTTACTTGAATATTTCTTCGATGAACTAAAAAATGTTTTTGAATTATTTGAATCATTGATATCAAACAAATAAACTTGTTCTCCACCCATATTAACGAGTAACTCATTTCCATTATCGCTGAATGTCAAATAGGTAGTTGTAATGCTCCTATTACCATCACGAGAATGCAGATGACCTAATCAATATTAAACTGAATGATAATCTTAATCAAAACAATCATACTATACTTAACAAAGAAGAATAAGAAAAGATAAAGGTACATATGATATCTTTGATCGTACAAACCCGCAATAAAGTATTGTGTGCTACCCAATGGAATATTATCATCTGGATCACCTTTTCCTGCTCGATAAGTACTAATATTTGCCCAATCTGAATTATCGTGTATAGAGGGAGATGGAGGAATCTACGGTTTCAAAATTAGATGTTATATTGTGAAACTTATTGTCTCAAATCTGAAATTTGAAAATACCTGGGATAGCTTTATCATTCGTCGATCGTACATCCGAATATAAGCATCGTTAGCGCCGATGGCTACCAGTTCAGGCTTTCTCGGATTTACGGCGATGCATTTGCCTTCCGCATAACGACCCATATGATAAACCAAGTTCACGAGAACGTTGTGATTGTTATTCCTGCAAATGTGCGGCGTACGAATGTCATATTGCAAGAAGAGACCATCTTCGCCCGCGCTCCAAAACAAGAAGGGAATACTGGGCACAGTGGCGATACGTTTGATGCGCTGTTTATGGCATTTACATGTGAATATCGGTTCGGAGAGTGTTAGATCATGCACCCGAATCCTACAATCTGCTGCACCTGACACCAGTATACTGTCATTTGATTTTGGCATAAACTAAAAGCAAATACAAATAGTATCAAAATAAATATCTCATGCAACATCTTACAAAAAAATTATCTCACATAAGTGTATAACAGGATTGTTAGATAATTCTAACAAAATTTTTATAATATTTAAAGTAGTAACATAATGTGTAAAAAATTCTTAGAAATTATTTCTAAGAATTCTTAGATATTTTTAAAAATTCTTATATATTCTTTCTCTATTATTCTATTTTTATTTATATAACTATAAAATTAAATTATATCTTGAAGATTCAAGAATTATAAAGATTTGATTAATGTTAATTAATATAAATCTATATAAAAAATGTTTCATTTTAAGGTCATTTAAAGGTTAACCTAGTTTTAAATGAAATCACTCTTTTATACATATATAAGTATATGTATAGCGCTTTTTTTTATATAAATCGATTCTTCGCAATATTCAGTAGAAAAAGTTATAAGAGTAGGATGGTCAAAAAGTGAATTTGAGATATTTTGTACTTTAATGTGACATAATTTTATATAAAATATAAAAATAAAAATTTCGTAAAATATTCATTTTTTTATGCTCTTACCTTAATACTTTTATGCATAAAATAATGAATCTTAATTTTTGTATAAAATATTTTTTCATTAAAGTTTTAGCAATCTTCAACTATATTAATTAAAACACCTTGTGTATGTGTATACATATAGGTGTGTGTGTGTGTATTTACCTTTACAGAGAATATATTCCCACGATGACCCGAATGAAGTACCAATTTTTTTTCATAACGAAAAGGATCCCACAATATGATATCCTTGTCATCTGATGCCGACGCAAGTATTCTAAATATATTTTAAATTATTGGATATTGTACAATAAAAAAGTATGGAATTAAGATACATACTGTCCAGTTTCATTCCATTCTAAACAATTAACACATCCTGTATGACCATTTAATTCCTTTTCTAAACCTAGACGTGATATGAGATTTTCAGTAACATGCAGTCTTTGTGAAACTGTATGTGTCACCGAGTCCTAAATTAAAATTTAATAAAACATAATAATTAACATAGTTAATAAAAAATATACAATTAAATGTTATTTTACTTACTTGTATTTCTCTTTGTCGTACTAGATCTACGACCCTATAATCCTTCTTCTGAATGTTAGAAAACATAATGATGTTATTCCATTTATTTATTATGGCACAAAATAAATTAAAGATTCCTGGAAATGAAGATAATATATATAACTATTCATAAAACAGCACACATTTATATCAATTAAGCAGTTAAACAATAGTTTATAAAAAAAAAGTATTGATTAAAAAATTTTATCTCACTATATAATATATGTAAGTTGAAATTCTTCTTTTGGTCAGTCATTAAAAAAAAATCTGCTAAACAGTTATTAATTTCATTACAGTCAATGATAAATATATCAAATACCTACTTTAATCATTAAGTCTTATGCCACAACTTTGTAATTACAATTTTGTTTTAATGCACTCGTATAGATAAAGAACAGGATTTTATTATTACGCATTTTAATTTTATTAAAATTTTGTTAGTTAAATAATCTTTCAATTTATTAATGCATATCTTGATATTATACACTTCATTTCTCTGTTTCACATTATTAAGCACAGATAAACAAAATAATATGTGTATGTACATAAAATATTTTTCTTGATATATATAGCCCCATCCACAAATAAAATTATAAATATATAAGTATATATATATTTAAGAAAGTATTAAAATCGTAAATAAATAAATAAATATATGCAATTTATATATATTGTATATATATATATATATATATATATATATATATATATATATATATATATATATAAGAATGCGAATAAACTTACTTGCTTATTTGATGCATCTTGCACATAAATTCCATACCATCATACAGATTGATTCGTGTATTTAATATAAATATTCTCCTTATATATAATTAAAAGCACAATATACAGTAAAAAATATAATCTATATAACAGCTAATATAATCTATATCACACTCTTCATCAAAATTTGTTGAACCAAAAAAAATAATGTAGATATAGAGAGAAGAAAAAGATGGTAGCACAATACGTCTCTGTAGTCAGTGTTGCCAGTATTTCTAGAAATAGTGTCGCCTGATTCATGGCTTTAGGCAGAGCAGAGAGAAGCCTGAGAGAGGCCATGCCGGCAATTTTCGTGGGACGCTTTACTAGGCCGCACAGCAGCGCCGTGCATCCACTTTTAGGAATTGGAACTACGTATCCACATCCACTTTTCGATACCATCGATTATTTGGTTCATGTCCGTGCTAAATACATCCACTTTCATTTCTAGAAGTAAAATCTAAAATCATTTTTTACGCATGTGTGTCCACACATCTTATATCCATAAATTATAGATAAGAAATACATTTCGCGTATATAAATAAATTTAAAAAAAGAGATATATATATATATATATATATATATATATATATATATATATTTTATATGCGATATTTTACATTTTAACATATACATATATACACTACGTACGCGCACGGATGAATATATATTATATATATGTGCGCATATATACAATTAAAATAGTAAAAGTAAAATTATATAATTATATAATTAAAATTAAAATTATATAATTAAAATAGTAAAAGTAAAATTATATACATTTTATAATATATTTATTTACTGAATTTTTGCAATTAAAAGACATCAACACGACTTAAATCGGATAATTTTTGATTATTCATATATATTTATTAATTAAAAATTATCCGATTCATGTGTCATCGTGTGTTTGATGTCGTTCTAATAACTGTAAAAATTTCATTAATCTATTATACATTTACTTTCAAAAAGGTAAAATAAAAAATAAAGGTTTAAGTCCTTATATATTTCATAAGACATTTAAATTCGTAATTATATATTTGTTATTATATATACAGGGTGTCCGGTGACTCGCGAATCACCTCTCGTAGACAGGTGTAGAGTGGGTCAAACCGAGTAGAAAAGTCCTGTACCATTTTGCGAAATTCGCAATAGTTAATGATAAATTAATTGTTAAAGATCGGCCAACTAGTGTGCGCGGCGAGAAGAGACAGCCCATTGTTACGCCGTTGCTGGGGGAGGGAGGGGTGGAGGAGGGGCGAAGCGGTAGCAGGGATGTTCAACAAAAGACAACGGGTGTGTAAATGTACGTATGAGCTGGAGCTTTGCGTCGAATTACTTCTCTCATTCTCTTCCTCTCTCTTGTAAAGAAAAATTTTGACAAACTATTTTCTACGATTTTAAAATCATTGTAGTTGCGTCGACATCATATTTAGCAATGTGCATCATTAAAAAAATACGTAAATTTACTATAATAATAAGTGTAAAATTACACGAAAAATAATGAAAACGTATAACATTTCCATTATTTCTCGCGTAATTCGACATTTATTGTTAATCTTATTTTACATAATTATTTACAGTGCATCTCGTCGAAATTCAGCATGCATAGAAAGAAGAAATTGATGCAAATCACTCGATAGTACTCGGATATGTTCTGTTGAGATTTTACATTAATAATAATTAATAATAATTCAATGACATTCTTTCTCTCTCTCTTTCTCTCTCTCTCTCTCTCTCTCTCTCTCTCTCTCTCTCTCTCTCTCTCTCTTGCGGCATAGAAAAAATTTGTTATCTTTTCCACACCACCTTGCGGTAGATAACATGGCGCATTTTTTTTAAAGTGGTATCCCCCGTAGGTCTAATCCACTCTCATATTTTAATGCAGGAATTGTTCAAAATGGCATCCTCCTTCGCGCGAACACAATTCGGCCCTTTGAATAATATTTCGCGTAGCGCGATACGCCATTTCCGGCGTGATGCTATTAAATGCAGCGAGAGTTGCTTCTCGTACCTCTGCTTCTGTGCCATCACGCCTGTGTTCGACTAAATTTTTAATGTGACCCCACACAAAATAGTCAAGCACATTAAGGTCTGGCGATCGCGCTGGCCAAATAATTGGACCGCCTCGACCGATCCATCTGTCAGGATAATGCGCATTTAAAAAATCGCGTACTTGACGCGAGTAATGCGCAGGTGCCCCATCATGCTGGAAAATAAGACGTGCCCTTACGTCGAGAGGTACATTCTCGAGTAAAACAGGTAACTCATTTTCCAAGAAACGTCTGTAGACATCGCCATTGAGTCGAGGCGGTAGAAAATAAGGACCGATCTGAAAATCGTCGAGAGAAAATGATTTCTTAAAGCTGCAAAAAATTCCTTAATTAATAAAAAAATTTGCTACTTACAATTCGGTTCGCAATTATTCCTGCCCACACGTTTATTGTCCAGCGATACTGGAATGTACATTGCCGAACAACATGCGGATTTTCTTCGGCCCAATATAAATAATTGCGGCTATTAAATATGCCGTTTGGCGTAAATGTCGCTTCGTCGGACCAAAGAATTCGGTCCGGAAAAGCATTGTCCCGCCGGTGTTGAGCGAGAAATCCTACGTGTGTTTCATCGATTGTTTATATTTATTTTTTTTTTAATAATGCGAAAACATGAAATTAAAATAATAAAAAAATACCTTCGCAAAAGTAGACGCGCTGTTCTCTATCCCTGGGTAGAAGGTGTTGTACTCGCTGAAAATGATACGGCTGCAATCCGTTTCGGCGTAAAGTTTGATGCACCACGTATCGCGAGAAACCGAGTCTCCGAGCTGCGCGTCGAACACTGTTCTGGGGATGCTCTTCAAATTCTTCCAGGATTCTCTCTTCATCGTCTACACCATAATGCAATAGTGCATTTACATTTCGACGATTTGGAATAACACTTCCTGTCTCCATCGTACGTTCAACACAATTTAAAATCGAATTGTAAGTAGGATGTCGCTCACGTCCGGGAAATCGCTCCGCGTAAAGGCGAGCCGCGAGACGAGCGTTTCCTTCGGCTAAACCGTACATCATAATCATTTCGGTATACTCCTGTGTAGTATACATTTCTTAATATTTTTTAAAAGATCTTTTAACGAGACGTATACGTTGTATGCTGGGCACCAACTAATGTGGAGAAACAATGAGATGAAAAAGAAAGTGATAACAAATAAATAACGAAAGAAATGCTTTTGGTTTACAAACATTTATTTGTTTCAAATGTTTGTAATTTGATGCCCTTTTCATCGATTAAAAAATATAATACAAAAAAT
>NW_028141418.1:0-47572 GCF_030444845.1 Prenolepis imparis | reverse complement strand
AATTCATCGATTATACATTTTAATAGTACATTGAATACAGAATCTTTTGATACCATGCAGACACCAGCGTACAAATTTTTTAACTTGATATACATAAAATAAGGTTGCGTCACATAGGGTCAGCGGTAAAAAAGTATCGATTTCTAATATTTTAAGACGAGCCAAAAATTCATCGATTATACATTTTAATAGTACATTGATTACAGAATCTTTTGATACCATGCAGACACCAGCGTACAAATTTTTTAACTTGATATACATAAAATAAAGTTGCGTCGAATGGGGTCAGCGGTAAAAAAGTATCGATTTCTAATATTTTAAGACGAGCCAAAAATTCATCGATTATACATTTTAATAGTACATTGATTACAGAACCATTTGGTACCAAACAGACACCAGCGTACAAATTATTTAACTTGATATACATAAAATAAAGTTGCGTCGAATGGGGTCAGCGGTAAAAAAGTATCGATTACAAATATTTAAAGACGAGCCAAAAATTCATCGATTATACATTTTAATAGTACATTGATTACAGAACCATTTGGTACCAAACAGACACCAGCGTACACATTTTTTAACTTGATATACATAAAATAAGGTTGCGTCGCATAGGGTCAGCGGTAAAAAAGTATCGATTTCTAATATTTAAAGACGAGCCAAAAATTCATCGATTATACATTTTAATAGTACATTGATTACAGAATCATTTGGTACCAAACAGACACCAGCGTACAAATTTTTTAACTTGCTATACATAAAATAAGGTTGCGTCGCATAGGGTCAGCGGTAAAAAAGTATGGATTTCTAATATTTTAAGACGAGCCAAAAATTCATCGATTATACATTTTAATAGTACATTGATTATAGAATCATTTGGTACCAAACAGACACCAGCGTACAAATTTTTTAACTTGATATACATAAAATAAGGTTGCGTCGAATGGGGTCAGCGGTAAAAAAGTATCGATTTCTAATATTTTAAGACGAGCCAAAAATTCATCGATTATACATTTTAATAGTACATTGATTATAGAATCATTTGGTACCAAACAGACACCAGCGTACAAATTTTTTAACTTGATATACATAAAATAAGGTTGCGTCGCATAGGGTCAGCGGTAAAAAAGTATCGATTTCTAATATTTTAAGAGGAGCCAAAAATTCATCGATTATACATTTTAATAGTACATTGATTACAGAATCTTTTGATACTATGCAGACACCAGCGTACAAATTTTTTAACTTCATATACATAAAATAAAGTTGCGTCGAATGGGGTCAGCGGTAAAAAAGTATCGATTTCTAATATTTTAAGACGAGCCAAAAATTCATCGATTATACATTTTAATAGTACATTGATTACAGAATCTTTTGATACCATGCAGACACCAGCGTACAAATTTTTTAACTTGATATACATAAAATAAGGTTGCGTCGCATAGGGTCAGCGGTAAAAAAGTATCGATTTCTAATATTTTAAGACGAGCCAAAAATTCATCGATTATACATTTTAATAGTACATTGATTACAGAATCTTTTGATACCATGCAGACACCAGCGTACAAATTTTTTAACTTGATATACATAAAATAAAGTTGCGTCGAATGGGGTCAGCGGTAAAAAAGTATCGATTTCTAATATTTTAAGACGAGCCAAAAATTCATCGATTATACATTTTAATAGTACATTGATTACAGAACCATTTGGTACAAAACAGACACCAGCGTACAAATTATTTAACTTGATATACATAAAATAAAGTTGCGTCGAATGGGGTCAGCGGTAAAAAAGTATCGATTTCTAATATTTTAAGACGAGCCAAAAATTCATCGATTATACATTTTAATAGTACATTGATTACAGAATCATTTGGTACCAAACAGACACCAGCGTACAAATTTTTTAACTTGATATACATAAAATAAGGTTGCGTCGCAAAGGATCAGCGGTAAAAAGTATCGATTTCCAATATTTTAAGACGAGCCAAAAATTCATCGATTATACATTTTAATAGTACATTGATTACAGAATCTTTTGATAGCATGCAGACACCAGCGTACAAATTTTTTTAACTTGATATACATAAAATAAAGTTGCGTCGAATGGGGTCAGCGGTAAAAAAGTATCGATTTCTAATATTTTAAGACGAGCCAAAAATTCATCGATTATACATTTTAATAGTACATTGATTACAGAATCATTTGGTACCAAACAGACACCAGCGTACAAATTTTTTAACTTGCTATACATAAAATAAGGTTGCGTCGCATAGGGTCAGCGGTAAAAAAGTATAGATTTCTAATATTTTAAGACGAGCCAAAAATTCATCGATTATACATTTTAATAGTACATTGATTACAGAACCATTTGGTACCAAACAGACACCAGCGTACAAATTTTTTAACTTGATATACATAAAATAAAGTTGCGTCGAATGGGGTCAGCGGTAAAAAAGTATCGATTTCTAATATTTTAAGACGAGCCAAAAATTCATCGATTATACATTTTAATAGTACATTGATTACAGAATCATTTGGTACCAAACAGACACCAGCGTACTAATTTTTTAACTTGATATACATAAAATAAGGTTGCGTCGCATACGGTCAGCGGTAAAAAAAGTATGGATTTCTAATATTTTAAGACGAGCCAAAAATTCATCGATTATACATTTTAATAGTACATTGATTACAGAACCATTTGGTACCAAACAGACACCAGCGTACAAATTTTTTAACTTGATATACATAAAATAAGGTTGCGTCGCATAGGGTCAGCGGTAAAAAAGTATCGATTTCTAATATTTTAAGACGAGCCAAAAATTCATCGATTATACATTTTAATGGTACATTGATTACAGAATCTTTTGATACCATGCAGACACCAGCGTACAAATTTTTTAACTTGATATACATAAAATAAAGTTGCGTCGAATGGGGTCAGCGGTAAAAAAGTATCGATTTCTAATATTTTAAGACGAGCCAAAAATTCATCGATTATACATTTTAATAGTACATTGATTACAGAATCATTTGGTACCAAACAGTCACCAGCGTACAAATTTTTTAACTTGATATACATAAAATAAGTTTGTGTCGCATAGGGTCAGCGGTAAAAAAATATGGATTTCTAATATTTTAAGACGAGCCAAAAATTCATCGATTATACATTTTAATAGTACATTGATTACAGAATCTTTTGGTACCAAGCAGACAACAGCATACAAACTTTTTCATTTGCTATACATAAATTAAGGATGCGTCGCATAGGGTCAGCGGTAAAAAAGTATCGATTTCTAATATTTTAAGACGATCCAAAAATTCATCGATTATACATTTTAATAGTACATTGATTACAGAATCTTTTGATACCATGCAGACATCAGCGTACAAATTTTTTAACTTGATATACATAAAATAAAGTTGCGTCGAATGGGGTCAGCGGTAAAAAAGTATCGATTTCTAATATTTTAAGACGAGCCAAAAATTCATCGATTATACATTTTAATAGTACATTGATTACAGAATCATTTGGTACCAAACAGACACCAGCGTACAAATTTTTTAACTTGATATACATAAAATAAGGTTGCGTCGCATAGGGTCAGCGGTAAAAAAGTATGGATTTCAAATATTTAAAGACGAGCCAAAAGTTCATCGATTATACATTTTAATAGTACATTGATTACAGAATCATTTGGTACCAAACAGACACCAGCGTACAAATTTTTTAACTTGATATACATAAAATAAGGTTGCGTCGCAAAGGATCAGCGGTAAAAAGTATCGATTTCCAATATTTTAAGACGAGCCAAAAATTCATCGATTATACATTTTAATAGTACATTGATTACAGAATCTTTTGATAGCATGCAGACACCAGCGTACAAATTTTTTAACTTGATATACATAAAATAAAGTTGCGTCGAATGGAGTCAGCGGTAAAAAAGTATCGATTTCTAATATTTTAAGACGAGCCAAAAATTCATCGATTATACATTTTAATAGTACATTGTTTACACAATCATTTGGTACCAAACAGACACCAGCGTACAAATTATTTAACTTGATATACATAAAATAAGGTTGCGTCGCATAGGGTCAGCGGTAAAAAAGTATCGATTTCTAATATTTTAAGACGAGCCAAAAATTCATCGATTATACATTTTAATAGTACATTGATTACAGAATCTTTTGATACCATGCAGACACCAGCGTACAAATTTTTTAACTTGATATACATAAAATAAAGTTGCGTCGAATGGGGTCAGCGGTAAAAAAGTATCGATTACAAATATTTAAAGACGAGCCAAAAATTCATCGATTATACATTTTAATAGTACATTGATTACAGAATCATTTGGTACCAAACAGACAACAGCATACAAACTTTTTCATTTGCTATACATAAATTAAGGATGCGTCGCATAGGGTCAGCGGTAAAAAAGTATCGATTTCTACTATTTTAAGACGAGCCAAAAATTCATCGATTATACATTTTAATAGTACATTGATTACAGAACCATTTGGTACCAAACAGACACCAGCGTACAAATTTTTTAACTTGATATACATAAAATAAAGTTGCGTCGAATGGGGTCAGCGGTAAAAAAGTATAGATTTCTAATATTTTAAGACGAGCCAAAAATTCATCGATTATACATTTTAATAGTACATTGATTACAGAACCATTTGGTACCATGCAGACACCAGCGTACAAATTTTTTAACTTGATATACATAAAATAAAGTTGCGTCGAATGGGGTCAGCGGTAAAAAAGTATCGATTTCTAATATTTAAAGAAGAGCCAAAAATTCATCCATTATACATTTTAATAGTACATTGATTACAGAATCTTTTGGTACCAAGCAGACAACAGCGTACAAACTTTTTCATTTGCTATACATAAATTAAGGATGCGTCGAATGGGGTCAGCGGTAAAAAAGTATCGATTTCAAATATTTAAAGACGAGCCAAAAATTCATCGATTATACATTTTAATAGTACATTGATTACACAATCATTTGGTACCAAACAGACACCAGCGTACAAATTATTTAACTTGATATACATAAAATAATGTTGCGTCGAATGGGGTCAGCGGTAAAAAAGTATCGATTTCTAATATTTTAAGACGAGCCAAAAATTCATCGATTATACATTTTAATAGTACATTGATTACAGAATCATTTGGTACCAAACAGACACCAGCGTACAAATTTTTTAACTTGATATACATAAAATAAGGTTGCGTCGCATAGGGTCAGCGGTAAAAAAGTATGGATTTCAAATATTTAAAGACGAGCCAAAAATTCATCGATTATACATTTTAATAGTACATTGATTACAGAATCATTTGGTACCAAACAGACACCAGCGTACAAATTTTTTAACTTGATATACATAAAATAAGGTTGCGTCGCAAAGGATCAGCGGTAAAAAGTATCGATTTCCAATATTTTAAGACGAGCCAAAAATTCATCGATTATACATTTTAATAGTACATTGATTACAGAATCTTTTGATACCATACATAAAATAAAGTTGCGTCGAATGGGGTCAGCGGTAAAAAAGTATCGATTTCAAATATTTAAAGACGAGCCAAAAATTCATCGATTATACATTTTAATAGTACATTGATTACAGAATCATTTGGTACCAAACAGACACCAGCGTACAAATTTTTTAACTTGATATACATAAAATAAGGTTGCGACGCATAGGGTCAGCGGTAAAAAAGTATGGATTTCTAATATTTAAAGACGAGCCAAAAATTCATCGATTATACATTTTAATAGTACATTGATTACAGAATCATTTGGTACCAAACAGACACCAGCGTACAAATTTTTTAACTTGATATACATAAAATAAGGTTGCGTCGCATGGGGTCAGCGGTAAAAAAGTATCGATTTCTAATATTTTAAGACGAGCCAAAAATTCATCGATTATACATTTTAATAGTACATTGATTATAGAACCATTTGGTACCAAACAGACACCAGCGTACAAATTTTTTAACTTGATATACATAAAATAAGGTTGCGTCGCATGGGGTCAGCGGTAAAAAAGTATCGATTTCTAATATTTAAAGACGAGCCAAAAATTCATCCATTATACATTTTAATAGTACATTGATTACAGAATCTTTTGGTACCAAGCAGACAACAGCGTACAAACTTTTTCATTTGCTATACATAAATTAAGGATGCGTCGCATAGGGTCAGCGGTAAAAAAGTATGGAATTCTAATATTTTAAGACGAGCCAAAAATTCATCGATTATACATTTTAATAGTACATTGATTACAGAACCATTTGGTACCAAACAGACACCAGCGTACAAATTTTTTAACTTGATATACATAAAATAAAGTTGCGTCGAATGGGGTCAGCGGTAAAAAAGTATCGATTTCTAATATTTTAAGACGAGCCAAAAATTCATCGATTATACATTTTAATAGTACATTGATTACAGAATCATTTGGTACCAAACAGACACCAGCGTACAAATTTTTTAACTTGATATACATAAAATAAGGTTGCGTCGCATAGGGTCAGCGGTAAAAAAGTATGGAATTCTAATATTTTAAGACGAGCCAAAAATTCATCGATTATACATTTTAATAGTACATTGATTACACAATCATTTGGTACCAAACAGACACCAGCGTACAAATTATTTAACTTGATATACATAAAATAATGTTGCGTCGAATGGGGTCAGCGGTAAAAAAGTATCGATTTCTAATATTTTAAGACGAGCCAAAAATTCATCGATTTTACATTTTAATAGTACATTGATTACAGAATCATTTGGTACCAAACAGACACCAGCGTACAAATTTTTTAACTTGATATACATAAAATAAGGTTGCGTCGCATAGGGTCAGCGGTAAAAAAGTATGGATTTCAAATATTTAAAGACGAGCCAAAAATTCATCGATTATACATTTTAATAGTACATTGATTACAGAATCATTTGGTACCAAACAGACACCAGCGTACAAATTTTTTAACTTGATATACATAAAATAAGGTTGCGTCGCAAAGGATCAGCGGTAAAAAGTATCGATTTCCAATATTTTAAGACGAGCCAAAAATTCATCGATTATACATTTTAATAGTACATTGATTACAGAATCTTTTGATACCATGCAGACACCAGCGTACAAATTTTTTAACTTGATATACATAAAATAAAGTTGCGTCGAATGGGGTCAGCGGTAAAAAAGTATCGATTTCAAATATTTAAAGACGAGCCAAAAATTCATCGATTATACATTTTAATAGTACATTGATTACAGAATCATTTGGTACCAAACAGACACCAGCGTACAAATTTTTTAACTTGATATACATAAAATAAGGTTGCGACGCATAGGGTCAGCGGTAAAAAAGTATGGATTTCTAATATTTTAAGACGAGCCAAAAATTCATCGATTATACATTTTAATAGTACATTGATTATAGAACCATTTGGTACCAAACAGACACCAGCGTACAAATTTTTTAACTTGATATACATAAAATAAGGTTGCGTCGCATGGGGTCAGCGGTAAAAAAGTATCGATTTCTAATATTTTAAGACGAGCCAAAAATTCATCGATTATACATTTTAATAGTACATTGATTATAGAACCATTTGGTACCAAACAGACACCAGCGTACAAATTTTTTAACTTGATATACATAAAATAAGGTTGCGTCGCATGGGGTCAGCGGTAAAAAAGTATCGATTTCTAATATTTAAAGACGAGCCAAAAATTCATCCATTATACATTTTAATAGTACATTGATTACACAATCATTTGGTACCAAACAGACACCAGCGTACAAATTATTTAACTTGATATACATAAAATAATGTTGCGTCGAATGGGGTCAGCGGTAAAAAAGTATCGATTTCTAATATTTTAAGACGAGCCAAAAATTCATCGATTTTACATTTTAATAGTACATTGATTACAGAATCATTTGGTACCAAACAGACACCAGCGTACAAATTTTTTAACTTGATATACATAAAATAAGGTTGCGTCGCATAGGGTCAGCGGTAAAAAAGTATGGATTTCAAATATTTAAAGACGAGCCAAAAATTCATCGATTATACATTTTAATAGTACATTGATTACAGAATCATTTGGTACCAAACAGACACCAGCGTACAAATTTTTTAACTTGATATACATAAAATAAGGTTGCGTCGCAAAGGATCAGCGGTAAAAAGTATCGATTTCCAATATTTTAAGACGAGCCAAAAATTCATCGATTATACATTTTAATAGTACATTGATTACAGAATCTTTTGATACCATGCAGACACCAGCGTACAAATTTTTTAACTTGATATACATAAAATAAAGTTGCGTCGAATGGGGTCAGCGGTAAAAAAGTATCGATTTCAAATATTTAAAGACGAGCCATAAATTCATCGATTATACATTTTAATAGTACATTGATTACAGAATCATTTGGTACCAAACAGACACCAGCGTACAAATTTTTTAACTTGATATACATAAAATAAGGTTGCGACGCATAGGGTCAGCGGTAAAAAAGTATGGATTTCTAATATTTTAAGACGAGCCAAAAATTCATCGATTATACATTTTAATAGTACATTGATTATAGAACCATTTGGTACCAAACAGACACCAGCGTACAAATTTTTTAACTTGATATACATAAAATAATGTTGCGTCGCATGGGGTCAGCGGTAAAAAAGTATCGATTTCTAATATTTTAAGACGAGCCAAAAATTCATCGATTATACATTTTAATAGTACATTGATTATAGAACCATTTGGTACCAAACAGACACCAGCGTACAAATTTTTTAACTTGATATACATAAAATAAGGTTGCGTCGCATGGGGTCAGCGGTAAAAAAGTATCGATTTCTAATATTTAAAGACGAGCCAAAAATTCATCCATTATACATTTTAATAGTACATTGATTACAGAATCTTTTGGTACCAAGCAGACAACAGCGTACAAACTTTTTCATTTGCTATACATAAATTAAGGATGCGTCGCATAGGGTCAGCGGTAAAAAAGTATGGAATTCTAATATTTTAAGACGAGCCAAAAATTCATCGATTATACATTTTAATAGTACATTGATTACAGAACCATTTGGTACCAAACAGACACCAGCGTACAAATTTTTTAACTTGATATACATAAAATAAAGTTGCGTCGAATGGGGTCAGCGGTAAAAAAGTATCGATTTCTAATATTTTAAGACGAGCCAAAAATTCATCGATTATACATTTTAATAGTACATTGATTACAGAATCATTTGGTACCAAACAGACACCAGCGTACAAATTTTTTAACTTGATATACATAAAATAAGGTTGCGTCGCATAGGGTCAGCGGTAAAAAAGTATGGAATTCTAATATTTTAAGACGAGCCAAAAATTCATCGATTATACATTTTAATAGTACATTGATTACAGAATCATTTGGTACCAAACAGACACCAGCGTACAAATTTTTTAACTTGATATACATAAAATAAGGTTGCGTCGCATAGGGTCAGCGGTAAAAAAGTATGGATTTCTAATATTTTAAGACGAGCCAAAAATTCATCGATTATACATTTTAATAGTACATTGATTACAGAATCTTTTGATACCATGCAGACAACAGCGTACAAACTTTTTCATTTGCTATACATAAATTAAGGATGCGTCGAATGGGGTCAGCGGTAAAAAAGTATCGATTTCAAATATTTAAAGACGAGTCAAAAATTCATCGATTATACATTTTAATAGTACATTGATTACAGAATCATTTGGTACCAAACAGACACCAGCGTACAAATTTTTTAACTTGCTATACATAAAATAAGGTTGCGTCGCATAGGGTCAGCGGTAAAAAAGTATGGATTTCTAATATTTTAAGACGAGCCAAAATTTCATCGATTATACATTTTAATAGTACATTGATTACAGAACCATTTGGTACCAAACAGACACCAGCGTACACATTTTTTAACTTGATATACATAAAATAAGGTTGCGTCGCATAGGGTCAGCGGTAAAAAAGTATCGATTTCTAATATTTTAAGACGAGCCAAAAATTCATCGATTATACATTTTTATAGTACATTGATTACAGAATCTTTTGATACCATGCAGACACCAGCGTACAAATTTTTTAACTTGATATACATAAAATAAAGTTGCGTCGAATGGGGTCAGCGGTAAAAAAGTATCGATTTCAAATATTTAAAGACGAGCCAAAAATTCATCGATTATACATTTTAATAGTACATTGATTACAGAATCTTTTGATAGCATGCAGACACCAGCGTACAAATTTTTTAACTTGATATACATAAAATAAGGTTGCGTCGCATAGGGTCAGCGGTAAAAAAGTATGGATTTCTAATATTTTAAGACGAGCCAAAAATTCATCGATTATACATTTTAATAGTACATTGATTACAGAATCTTTTGATACCATACATAAAATAAAGTTGCGTCGAATGGGGTCAGCGGTAAAAAAGTATCGATTACAAATATTTAAAGACGAGCCAAAAATTCATCGATTATACATTTTAATAGTACATTGATTACAGAACCATTTGGTACCAAACAGACACCAGCGTACACATTTTTTAAATTGATATACATAAAATAAGGTTGCGTCGCATAGGGTCAGCGGTAAAAAAGTATCGATTTCTAATATTTAAAGACGAGTCAAAAATTCATCGATTATACATTTTAATAGTACATTGATTACAGAATCATTTGGTACCAAACAGACACCAGCGTACAAATTATTTAACTTGATATACATAAAATAATGTTGCGTCGAATGGGGTCAGCGGTAAAAAAGTATCGATTTCTAATATTTTAAGACGAGCCAAAAATTCATCGATTTTACATTTTAATAGTACATTGATTACAGAATCATTTGGTACCAAACAGACACCAGCGTACAAATTTTTTAACTTGATATACATAAAATAAGGTTGCGTCGCATAGGGTCAGCGGTAAAAAAGTATGGATTTCAAATATTTAAAGACGAGCCAAAAATTCATCGATTATACATTTTAATAGTACATTGATTACAGAATCATTTGGTACCAAACAGACACCAGCGTACAAATTTTTTAACTTGATATACATAAAATAAGGTTGCGTCGCAAAGGATCAGCGGTAAAAAGTATCGATTTCCAATATTTTAAGACGAGCCAAAAATTCATCGATTATACATTTTAATAGTACATTGATTACAGAATCTTTTGATACCATGCGGACACCAGCGTACAAATTTTTTAACTTGATATACATAAAATAAAGTTGCGTCGAATGGGGTCAGCGGTAAAAAAGTATCGATTTCAAATATTTAAAGACGAGCCAAAAATTCATCGATTATACATTTTAATAGTACATTGATTACAGAATCATTTGGTACCAAACAGACACCAGCGTACAAATTTTTTAACTTGATATACATAAAATAAGGTTGCGACGCATAGGGTCAGCGGTAAAAAAGTATGGATTTCTAATATTTTAAGACGAGCCAAAAATTCATCGATTATACATTTTAATAGTACATTGATTATAGAACCATTTGGTACCAAACAGACACCAGCGTACAAATTTTTTAACTTGATATACATAAAATAAGGTTGCGTCGCATGGGGTCAGCGGTAAAAAAGTATCGATTTCTAATATTTTAAGACGAGCCAAAAATTCATCGATTATACATTTTAATAGTACATTGATTATAGAACCATTTGGTACCAAACAGACACCAGCGTACAAATTTTTTAACTTGATATACATAAAATAAGGTTGCGTCGCATGGGGTCAGCGGTAAAAAAGTATCGATTTCTAATATTTAAAGACGAGCCAAAAATTCATCCATTATACATTTTAATAGTACATTGATTACAGAATCTTTTGGTACCAAGCAGACAACAGCGTACAAACTTTTTCATTTGCTATACATAAATTAAGGATGCGTCGCATAGGGTCAGCGGTAAAAAAGTATGGAATTCTAATATTTTAAGACGAGCCAAAAATTCATCGATTATACATTTTAATAGTACATTGATTACAGAACCATTTGGTACCAAACAGACACCAGCGTACAAATTTTTTAACTTGATATACATAAAATAAAGTTGCGTCGAATGGGGTCAGCGGTAAAAAAGTATCGATTTCTAATATTTTAAGACGAGCCAAAAATTCATCGATTATACATTTTAATAGTACATTGATTACAGAATCATTTGGTACCAAACAGACACCAGCGTACAAATTTTTTAACTTGATATACATAAAATAAGGTTGCGTCGCATAGGGTCAGCGGTAAAAAAGTATGGAATTCTAATATTTTAAGACGAGCCAAAAATTCATCGATTATACATTTTAATAGTACATTGATTACAGAATCATTTGGTACCAAACAGACACCAGCGTACAAATTTTTTAACTTGATATACATAAAATAAGGTTGCGTCGCATAGGGTCAGCGGTAAAAAAGTATGGATTTCTAATATTTTAAGACGAGCCAAAAATTCATCGATTATACATTTTAATAGTACATTGATTACAGAATCTTTTGATACCATGCAGACAACAGCGTACAAACTTTTTCATTTGCTATACATAAATTAAGGATGCGTCGAATGGGGTCAGCGGTAAAAAAGTATCGATTTCAAATATTTAAAGACGAGTCAAAAATTCATCGATTATACATTTTAATAGTACATTGATTACAGAATCATTTGGTACCAAACAGACACCAGCGTACAAATTTTTTAACTTGCTATACATAAAATAAGGTTGCGTCGCATAGGGTCAGCGGTAAAAAAGTATGGATTTCTAATATTTTAAGACGAGCCAAAATTTCATCGATTATACATTTTAATAGTACATTGATTACAGAACCATTTGGTACCAAACAGACACCAGCGTACACATTTTTTAACTTGATATACATAAAATAAGGTTGCGTCGCATAGGGTCAGCGGTAAAAAAGTATCGATTTCTAATATTTTAAGACGAGCCAAAAATTCATCGATTATACATTTTTATAGTACATTGATTACAGAATCTTTTGATACCATGCAGACACCAGCGTACAAATTTTTTAACTTGATATACATAAAATAAAGTTGCGTCGAATGGGGTCAGCGGTAAAAAAGTATCGATTTCAAATATTTAAAGACGAGCCAAAAATTCATCGATTATACATTTTAATAGTACATTGATTACAGAATCTTTTGATAGCATGCAGACACCAGCGTACAAATTTTTTAACTTGATATACATAAAATAAGGTTGCGTCGCATAGGGTCAGCGGTAAAAAAGTATGGATTTCTAATATTTTAAGACGAGCCAAAAATTCATCGATTATACATTTTAATAGTACATTGATTACAGAATCTTTTGATACCATACATAAAATAAAGTTGCGTCGAATGGGGTCAGCGGTAAAAAAGTATCGATTACAAATATTTAAAGACGAGCCAAAAATTCATCGATTATACATTTTAATAGTACATTGATTACAGAACCATTTGGTACCAAACAGACACCAGCGTACACATTTTTTAAATTGATATACATAAAATAAGGTTGCGTCGCATAGGGTCAGCGGTAAAAAAGTATCGATTTCTAATATTTAAAGACGAGCCAAAAATTCATCGATTATACATTTTAATAGTACATTGATTACAGAATCATTTGGTACCAAACAGACACCAGCGTACAAATTTTTTAACTTGCTATACATAAAATAAGGTTGCGTCGCATAGGGTCAGCGGTAAAAAAGTATGGATTTCTAATATTTTAAGACGAGCCAAAAATTCATCGATTATACATTTTAATAGTACATTGATTACAGAACCATTTGGTACCAAACAGACACCAGCGTACACATTTTTTAAATTGATATACATAAAATAAGGTTGCGTCGCATAGGGTCAGCGGTAAAAAAGTATCGATTTCTAATATTTAAAGACGAGCCAAAAATTCATCGATTATACATTTTAATAGTACATTGATTACAGAATCATTTGGTACCAAACAGACACCAGCGTACAAATTATTTAACTTGATATACATAAAATAATGTTGCGTCGAATGGGGTCAGCGGTAAAAAGTATCGATTTCTAATATTTTAAGACGAGCCAAAAATTCATCGATTTTACATTTTAATAGTACATTGATTACAGAATCATTTGGTACCAAACAGACACCAGCGTACAAATTTTTTAACTTGATATACATAAAATAAAGTTGCGTCGAATGGGGTCAGCGGTAAAAAAGTATCGATTTCAAATATTTAAAGACGAGCCAAAAATTCATCGATTATACATTTTAATAGTACATTGATTACAGAATCATTTGGTACCAAACAGACACCAGCGTACAAATTTTTTAACTTGATATACATAAAATAAGGTTGCGACGCATAGGGTCAGCGGTAAAAAAGTATGGATTTCTAATATTTTAAGACGAGCCAAAAATTCATCGATTATACATTTTAATAGTACATTGATTATAGAACCATTTGGTACCAAACAGACACCAGCGTACAAATTTTTTAACTTGATATACATAAAATAAGGTTGCGTCGCATGGGGTCAGCGGTAAAAAAGTATCGATTTCTAATATTTTAAGACGAGCCAAAAATTCATCGATTATACATTTTAATAGTACATTGATTATAGAACCATTTGGTACCAAACAGACACCAGCGTACAAATTTTTTAACTTGATATACATAAAATAAGGTTGCGTCGCATGGGGTCAGCGGTAAAAAAGTATCGATTTCTAATATTTAAAGACGAGCCAAAAATTCATCCATTATACATTTTAATAGTACATTGATTACAGAATCTTTTGGTACCAAGCAGACAACAGCGTACAAACTTTTTCATTTGCTATACATAAATTAAGGATGCGTCGCATAGGGTCAGCGGTAAAAAAGTATGGAATTCTAATATTTTAAGACGAGCCAAAAATTCATCGATTATACATTTTAATAGTACATTGATTACAGAACCATTTGGTACCAAACAGACACCAGCGTACAAATTTTTTAACTTGATATACATAAAATAAAGTTGCGTCGAATGGGGTCAGCGGTAAAAAAGTATCGATTTCTAATATTTTAAGACGAGCCAAAAATTCATCGATTATACATTTTAATAGTACATTGATTACAGAATCATTTGGTACCAAACAGACACCAGCGTACAAATTTTTTAACTTGATATACATAAAATAAGGTTGCGTCGCATAGGGTCAGCGGTAAAAAAGTATGGAATTCTAATATTTTAAGACGAGCCAAAAATTCATCGATTATACATTTTAATAGTACATTGATTACAGAATCATTTGGTACCAAACAGACACCAGCGTACAAATTTTTTAACTTGATATACATAAAATAAGGTTGCGTCGCATAGGGTCAGCGGTAAAAAAGTATGGATTTCTAATATTTTAAGACGAGCCAAAAATTCATCGATTATACATTTTAATAGTACATTGATTACAGAATCTTTTGATACCATGCAGACAACAGCGTACAAACTTTTTCATTTGCTATACATAAATTAAGGATGCGTCGAATGGGGTCAGCGGTAAAAAAGTATCGATTTCAAATATTTAAAGACGAGTCAAAAATTCATCGATTATACATTTTAATAGTACATTGATTACAGAATCATTTGGTACCAAACAGACACCAGCGTACAAATTTTTTAACTTGCTATACATAAAATAAGGTTGCGTCGCATAGGGTCAGCGGTAAAAAAGTATGGATTTCTAATATTTTAAGACGAGCCAAAATTTCATCGATTATACATTTTAATAGTACATTGATTACAGAACCATTTGGTACCAAACAGACACCAGCGTACACATTTTTTAACTTGATATACATAAAATAAGGTTGCGTCGCATAGGGTCAGCGGTAAAAAAGTATCGATTTCTAATATTTTAAGACGAGCCAAAAATTCATCGATTATACATTTTTATAGTACATTGATTACAGAATCTTTTGATACCATGCAGACACCAGCGTACAAATTTTTTAACTTGATATACATAAAATAAAGTTGCGTCGAATGGGGTCAGCGGTAAAAAAGTATCGATTTCAAATATTTAAAGACGAGCCAAAAATTCATCGATTATACATTTTAATAGTACATTGATTACAGAATCTTTTGATAGCATGCAGACACCAGCGTACAAATTTTTTAACTTGATATACATAAAATAAGGTTGCGTCGCATAGGGTCAGCGGTAAAAAAGTATGGATTTCTAATATTTTAAGACGAGCCAAAAATTCATCGATTATACATTTTAATAGTACATTGATTACAGAATCTTTTGATACCATACATAAAATAAAGTTGCGTCGAATGGGGTCAGCGGTAAAAAAGTATCGATTACAAATATTTAAAGACGAGCCAAAAATTCATCGATTATACATTTTAATAGTACATTGATTACAGAACCATTTGGTACCAAACAGACACCAGCGTACACATTTTTTAAATTGATATACATAAAATAAGGTTGCGTCGCATAGGGTCAGCGGTAAAAAAGTATCGATTTCTAATATTTAAAGACGAGCCAAAAATTCATCGATTATACATTTTAATAGTACATTGATTACAGAATCATTTGGTACCAAACAGACACCAGCGTACAAATTTTTTAACTTGCTATACATAAAATAAGGTTGCGTCGCATAGGGTCAGCGGTAAAAAAGTATGGATTTCTAATATTTTAAGACGAGCCAAAAATTCATCGATTATACATTTTAATAGTACATTGATTACAGAACCATTTGGTACCAAACAGACACCAGCGTACAAATTTTTTAACTTGATATACATAAAATAAAGTTGCGTCGAATGGGGTCAGCGGTAAAAAAGTATCGATTTCTAATATTTTAAGACGAGCCAAAAATTCATCGATTATACATTTTAATAGTACATTGATTATAGAATCATTTGGTACCAAACAGACACCAGCGTACAAATTTTTTAACTTGATATACATAAAATAAGGTTGCGTCGCATAGGATCAGCGGTAAAAAAGTATCGATTTCTAATATTTTAAGACGAGCCAAAAATTCATCGATTATACATTTTAATAGTACATTGATTACAGAATCTTTTGATACTATGCAGACACCAGCGTACAAATTTTTTAACTTCATATACATAAAATAAAGTTGCGTCGAATGGGGTCAGCGGTAAAAAAGTATCGATTTCTAATATTTTAAGACGAGCCAAAAATTCATCGATTATACATTTTAATAGTACATTGATTACAGAATCTTTTGATACCATGCAGACACCAGCGTACAAATTTTTTAACTTGATATACATAAAATAAGGTTGCGTCGCATAGGGTCAGCGGTAAAAAAGTATCGATTTCTAATATTTTAAGACGAGCCAAAAATTCATCGATTATACATTTTAATAGTACATTGATTACAGAATCTTTTGATACCATGCAGACACCAGCGTACAAATTTTTTAACTTGATATACATAAAATAAAGTTGCGTCGAATGGGGTCAGCGGTAAAAAAGTATCGATTTCTAATATTTTAAGACGAGCCAAAAATTCATCGATTATACATTTTAATAGTACATTGATTACAGAACCATTTGGTACAAAACAGACACCAGCGTACAAATTATTTAACTTGATATACATAAAATAAAGTTGCGTCGAATGGGGTCAGCGGTAAAAAAGTATCGATTTCTAATATTTTAAGACGAGCCAAAAATTCATCGATTATACATTTTAATAGTACATTGATTACAGAATCATTTGGTACCAAACAGACACCAGCGTACAAATTTTTTAACTTGATATACATAAAATAAGGTTGCGTCGCATAGGGTCAGCGGTAAAAAAGTATGGATTTCAAATATTTAAAGACGAGCCAAAAATTCATCGATTATACATTTTAATAGTACATTGGTTACAGAATCATTTGGTACCAAACAGACACCAGCGTACAAATTTTTTAACTTGATATACATAAAATAAGGTTGCGTCGCAAAGGATCAGCGGTAAAAAGTATCGATTTCCAATATTTTAAGACGAGCCAAAAATTCATCGATTATACATTTTAATAGTACATTGATTACAGAATCTTTTGATAGCATGCAGACACCAGCGTACAAATTTTTTAACTTGATATACATAAAATAAAGTTGCGTCGAATGGGGTCAGCGGTAAAAAAGTATCGATTTCTAATATTTTAAGACGAGCCAAAAATTCATCGATTATACATTTTAATAGTACATTGATTACAGAATCATTTGGTACCAAACAGACACCAGCGTACAAATTTTTTAACTTGCTATACATAAAATAAGGTTGCGTCGCATAGGGTCAGCGGTAAAAAAGTATGGATTTCTAATATTTTAAGACGAGCCAAAAATTCATCGATTATACATTTTAATAGTACATTGATTACAGAACCATTTGGTACCAAACAGACACCAGCGTACAAATTTTTTAACTTGATATACATAAAATAAAGTTGCGTCGAATGGGGTCAGCGGTAAAAAAGTATCGATTTCTAATATTTTAAGACGAGCCAAAAATTCATCGATTATACATTTTAATAGTACATTGATTACAGAATCATTTGGTACCAAACAGACACCAGCGTACAAATTTTTTAACTTGATATACATAAAATAAGGTTGCGTCGCATACGGTCAGCGGTAAAAAAGTATGGATTTCTAATATTTTAAGACGAGCCAAAAATTCATCGATTATACATTTTAATAGTACATTGATTACAGAATTTTGGTACCAAACAGACACCAGCGTACAAATTTTTTAACTTGATATACATAAAATAAGGTTGCGTCGCATAGGGTCAGCGGTAAAAAAGTATCGATTTCTAATATTTTAAGACGAGCCAAAAATTCATCGATTATACATTTTAATGGTACATTGATTACAGAATCTTTTGATACCATGCAGACACCAGCGTACAAATTTTTTAACTTGATATACATAAAATAAAGTTGCGTCGAATGGGGTCAGCGGTAAAAAAGTATCGATTTCTAATATTTTAAGACGATCCAAAAATTCATCGATTATACATTTTAATAGTACATTGATTACAGAATCTTTTGATACCATGCAGACATCAGCGTACAAATTTTTTAACTTGATATACATAAAATAAAGTTGCGTCGAATGGGGTCAGCGGTAAAAAAGTATCGATTTCTAATATTTTAAGACGAGCCAAAAATTCATCGATTATACATTTTAATAGTACATTGATTACAGAATCATTTGGTACCAAACAGACACCAGCGTACAAATTTTTTAACTTGCTATACATAAAATAAGGTTGCGTCGCATAGGGTCAGCGGTAAAAAAGTATGGATTTCTAATATTTTAAGACGAGCCAAAATTTCATCGATTATACATTTTAATAGTACATTGATTACAGAACCATTTGGTACCAAACAGACACCAGCGTACACATTTTTTAACTTGATATACATAAAATAAGGTTGCGTCGCATAGGGTCAGCGGTAAAAAAGTATCGATTTCTAATATTTTAAGACGAGCCAAAAATTCATCGATTATACATTTTTATAGTACATTGATTACAGAATCTTTTGATACCATGCAGACACCAGCGTACAAATTTTTTAACTTGATATACATAAAATAAAGTTGCGTCGAATGGGGTCAGCGGTAAAAAAGTATCGATTTCAAATATTTAAAGACGAGCCAAAAATTCATCGATTATACATTTTAATAGTACATTGATTACAGAATCTTTTGATAGCATGCAGACACCAGCGTACAAATTTTTTAACTTGATATACATAAAATAAGGTTGCGTCGCATAGGGTCAGCGGTAAAAAAGTATGGATTTCTAATATTTTAAGACGAGCCAAAAATTCATCGATTATACATTTTAATAGTACATTGATTACAGAATCTTTTGATACCATACATAAAATAAAGTTGCGTCGAATGGGGTCAGCGGTAAAAAAGTATCGATTACAAATATTTAAAGACGAGCCAAAAATTCATCGATTATACATTTTAATAGTACATTGATTACAGAACCATTTGGTACCAAACAGACACCAGCGTACACATTTTTTAAATTGATATACATAAAATAAGGTTGCGTCGCATAGGGTCAGCGGTAAAAAAGTATCGATTTCTAATATTTAAAGACGAGCCAAAAATTCATCGATTATACATTTTAATAGTACATTGATTACAGAATCATTTGGTACCAAACAGACACCAGCGTACAAATTTTTTAACTTGCTATACATAAAATAAGGTTGCGTCGCATAGGGTCAGCGGTAAAAAAGTATGGATTTCTAATATTTTAAGACGAGCCAAAAATTCATCGATTATACATTTTAATAGTACATTGATTACAGAACCATTTGGTACCAAACAGACACCAGCGTACAAATTTTTTAACTTGATATACATAAAATAAAGTTGCGTCGAATGGGGTCAGCGGTAAAAAAGTATCGATTTCTAATATTTTAAGACGAGCCAAAAATTCATCGATTATACATTTTAATAGTACATTGATTATAGAATCATTTGGTACCAAACAGACACCAGCGTACAAATTTTTTAACTTGATATACATAAAATAAGGTTGCGTCGCATAGGATCAGCGGTAAAAAAGTATCGATTTCTAATATTTTAAGACGAGCCAAAAATTCATCGATTATACATTTTAATAGTACATTGATTACAGAATCTTTTGATAGCATGCAGACACCAGCGTACAAATTTTTTAACTTGATATACATAAAATAAGGTTGCGTCGCATAGGGTCAGCGGTAAAAAAGTATGGATTTCTAATATTTTAAGACGAGCCAAAAATTCATCGATTATACATTTTAATAGTACATTGATTACAGAATCTTTTGATACCATACATAAAATAAAGTTGCGTCGAATGGGGTCAGCGGTAAAAAAGTATCGATTACAAATATTTAAAGACGAGCCAAAAATTCATCGATTATACATTTTAATAGTACATTGATTACAGAACCATTTGGTACCAAACAGACACCAGCGTACACATTTTTTAAATTGATATACATAAAATAAGGTTGCGTCGCATAGGGTCAGCGGTAAAAAAGTATCGATTTCTAATATTTAAAGACGAGCCAAAAATTCATCGATTATACATTTTAATAGTACATTGATTACAGAATCATTTGGTACCAAACAGACACCAGCGTACAAATTTTTTAACTTGCTATACATAAAATAAGGTTGCGTCGCATAGGGTCAGCGGTAAAAAAGTATGGATTTCTAATATTTTAAGACGAGCCAAAAATTCATCGATTATACATTTTAATAGTACATTGATTACAGAACCATTTGGTACCAAACAGACACCAGCGTACAAATTTTTTAACTTGATATACATAAAATAAAGTTGCGTCGAATGGGGTCAGCGGTAAAAAAGTATCGATTTCTAATATTTTAAGACGAGCCAAAAATTCATCGATTATACATTTTAATAGTACATTGATTATAGAATCATTTGGTACCAAACAGACACCAGCGTACAAATTTTTTAACTTGATATACATAAAATAAGGTTGCGTCGCATAGGATCAGCGGTAAAAAAGTATCGATTTCTAATATTTTAAGACGAGCCAAAAATTCATCGATTATACATTTTAATAGTACATTGATTACAGAATCTTTTGATACTATGCAGACACCAGCGTACAAATTTTTTAACTTCATATACATAAAATAAAGTTGCGTCGAATGGGGTCAGCGGTAAAAAAGTATCGATTTCTAATATTTTAAGACGAGCCAAAAATTCATCGATTATACATTTTAATAGTACATTGATTACAGAATCTTTTGATACCATGCAGACACCAGCGTACAAATTTTTTAACTTGATATACATAAAATAAGGTTGCGTCGCATAGGGTCAGCGGTAAAAAAGTATCGATTTCTAATATTTTAAGACGAGCCAAAAATTCATCGATTATACATTTTAATAGTACATTGATTACAGAATCTTTTGATACCATGCAGACACCAGCGTACAAATTTTTTAACTTGATATACATAAAATAAAGTTGCGTCGAATGGGGTCAGCGGTAAAAAAGTATCGATTTCTAATATTTTAAGACGAGCCAAAAATTCATCGATTATACATTTTAATAGTACATTGATTACAGAACCATTTGGTACAAAACAGACACCAGCGTACAAATTATTTAACTTGATATACATAAAATAAAGTTGCGTCGAATGGGGTCAGCGGTAAAAAAGTATCGATTTCTAATATTTTAAGACGAGCCAAAAATTCATCGATTATACATTTTAATAGTACATTGATTACAGAATCATTTGGTACCAAACAGACACCAGCGTACAAATTTTTTAACTTGATATACATAAAATAAGGTTGCGTCGCATAGGGTCAGCGGTAAAAAAGTATGGATTTCAAATATTTAAAGACGAGCCAAAAATTCATCGATTATACATTTTAATAGTACATTGGTTACAGAATCATTTGGTACCAAACAGACACCAGCGTACAAATTTTTTAACTTGATATACATAAAATAAGGTTGCGTCGCAAAGGATCAGCGGTAAAAAGTATCGATTTCCAATATTTTAAGACGAGCCAAAAATTCATCGATTATACATTTTAATAGTACATTGATTACAGAATCTTTTGATAGCATGCAGACACCAGCGTACAAATTTTTTAACTTGATATACATAAAATAAAGTTGCGTCGAATGGGGTCAGCGGTAAAAAAGTATCGATTTCTAATATTTTAAGACGAGCCAAAAATTCATCGATTATACATTTTAATAGTACATTGATTACAGAATCATTTGGTACCAAACAGACACCAGCGTACAAATTTTTTAACTTGCTATACATAAAATAAGGTTGCGTCGCATAGGGTCAGCGGTAAAAAAGTATGGATTTCTAATATTTTAAGACGAGCCAAAAATTCATCGATTATACATTTTAATAGTACATTGATTACAGAACCATTTGGTACCAAACAGACACCAGCGTACAAATTTTTTAACTTGATATACATAAAATAAAGTTGCGTCGAATGGGGTCAGCGGTAAAAAAGTATCGATTTCTAATATTTTAAGACGAGCCAAAAATTCATCGATTATACATTTTAATAGTACATTGATTACAGAATCATTTGGTACCAAACAGACACCAGCGTACAAATTTTTTAACTTGATATACATAAAATAAGGTTGCGTCGCATACGGTCAGCGGTAAAAAAGTATGGATTTCTAATATTTTAAGACGAGCCAAAAATTCATCGATTATACATTTTAATAGTACATTGATTACAGAATTTTGGTACCAAACAGACACCAGCGTACAAATTTTTTAACTTGATATACATAAAATAAGGTTGCGTCGCATAGGGTCAGCGGTAAAAAAGTATCGATTTCTAATATTTTAAGACGAGCCAAAAATTCATCGATTATACATTTTAATGGTACATTGATTACAGAATCTTTTGATACCATGCAGACACCAGCGTACAAATTTTTTAACTTGATATACATAAAATAAAGTTGCGTCGAATGGGGTCAGCGGTAAAAAAGTATCGATTTCTAATATTTTAAGACGATCCAAAAATTCATCGATTATACATTTTAATAGTACATTGATTACAGAATCTTTTGATACCATGCAGACATCAGCGTACAAATTTTTTAACTTGATATACATAAAATAAAGTTGCGTCGAATGGGGTCAGCGGTAAAAAAGTATCGATTTCTAATATTTTAAGACGAGCAAAAAATTCATCGATTATACATTTTAATAGTACATTGATTACAGAATCATTTGGTACCAAACAGACACCAGCGTACAAATTTTTTAACTTGATATACATAAAATAAGGTTGCGTCGCATAGGGTCAGCGGTAAAAAAGTATCGATTTCTAATATTTTAAGACGAGCCAAAAATTCATCGATTATACATTTTAATAGTACATTGATTACAGAATCTTTTGATACTATGCAGACACCAGCGTATAAATTTTTTAACTTCATATACATAAAATAAAGTTGCGTCGAATGGGGTCAGCGGTAAAAAAGTATCGATTTCTAATATTTTAAGACGAGCCAAAAATTCATCGATTATACATTTTAATAGTACATTGATTACAGAATCTTTTGATACCATGCAGACACCAGCGTACAAATTTTTTAACTTGATATACATAAAATAAGGTTGCGTCACATAGGGTCAGCGGTAAAAAAGTATCGATTTCTAATATTTTAAGACGAGCCAAAAATTCATCGATTATACATTTTAATAGTACATTGATTACAGAATCTTTTGATACCATGCAGACACCAGCGTACAAATTTTTTAACTTGATATACATAAAATAAAGTTGCGTCGAATGGGGTCAGCGGTAAAAAAGTATCGATTTCTAATATTTTAAGACGAGCCAAAAATTCATCGATTATACATTTTAATAGTACATTGATTACAGAACCATTTGGTACCAAACAGACACCAGCGTACAAATTTTTTAACTTGATATACATAAAATAAGGTTGCGTCGCATAGGGTCAGCGGTAAAAAAGTATGGAATTCTAATATTTTAAGACGAGCCAAAAATTCATCGATTATACATTTTAATAGTACATTGATTACAGAATCATTTGGTACCAAACAGACACCAGCGTACAAATTTTTTAACTTGATATACATAAAATAAGGTTGCGTCGCATAGGGTCAGCGGTAAAAAAGTATGGATTTCTAATATTTTAAGACGAGCCAAAAATTCATCGATTATACATTTTAATAGTACATTGATTACAGAATCTTTTGATACCATGCAGACAACAGCGTACAAACTTTTTCATTTGCTATACATAAATTAAGGATGCGTCAAATGGGGTCAGCGGTAAAAAAGTATCGATTTCAAATATTTAAAGACGAGTCAAAAATTCATCGATTATACATTTTAATAGTACATTGATTACAGAATCATTTGGTACCAAACAGACACCAGCGTACAAATTTTTTAACTTGCTATACATAAAATAAGGTTGCGTCGCATAGGGTCAGCGGTAAAAAAGTATGGATTTCTAATATTTTAAGACGAGCCAAAATTTCATCGATTATACATTTTAATAGTACATTGATTACAGAACCATTTGGTACCAAACAGACACCAGCGTACACATTTTTTAACTTGATATACATAAAATAAGGTTGCGTCGCATAGGGTCAGCGGTAAAAAAGTATCGATTTCTAATATTTTAAGACGAGCCAAAAATTCATCGATTATACATTTTTATAGTACATTGATTACAGAATCTTTTGATACCATGCAGACACCAGCGTACAAATTTTTTAACTTGATATACATAAAATAAAGTTGCGTCGAATGGGGTCAGCGGTAAAAAAGTATCGATTTCAAATATTTAAAGACGAGCCAAAAATTCATCGATTATACATTTTAATAGTACATTGATTACAGAATCTTTTGATAGCATGCAGACACCAGCGTACAAATTTTTTAACTTGATATACATAAAATAAGGTTGCGTCGCATAGGGTCAGCGGTAAAAAAGTATGGATTTCTAATATTTTAAGACGAGCCAAAAATTCATCGATTATACATTTTAATAGTACATTGATTACAGAATCTTTTGATACCATACATAAAATAAAGTTGCGTCGAATGGGGTCAGCGGTAAAAAAGTATCGATTACAAATATTTAAAGACGAGCCAAAAATTCATCGATTATACATTTTAATAGTACATTGATTACAGAACCATTTGGTACCAAACAGACACCAGCGTACACATTTTTTAAATTGATATACATAAAATAAGGTTGCGTCGCATAGGGTCAGCGGTAAAAAAGTATCGATTTCTAATATTTAAAGACGAGCCAAAAATTCATCGATTATACATTTTAATAGTACATTGATTACAGAATCATTTGGTACCAAACAGACACCAGCGTACAAATTTTTTAACTTGCTATACATAAAATAAGGTTGCGTCGCATAGGGTCAGCGGTAAAAAAGTATGGATTTCTAATATTTTAAGACGAGCCAAAAATTCATCGATTATACATTTTAATAGTACATTGATTACAGAACCATTTGGTACCAAACAGACACCAGCGTACAAATTTTTTAACTTGATATACATAAAATAAAGTTGCGTCGAATGGGGTCAGCGGTAAAAAAGTATCGATTTCTAATATTTTAAGACGAGCCAAAAATTCATCGATTATACATTTTAATAGTACATTGATTATAGAATCATTTGGTACCAAACAGACACCAGCGTACAAATTTTTTAACTTGATATACATAAAATAAGGTTGCGTCGCATAGGATCAGCGGTAAAAAAGTATCGATTTCTAATATTTTAAGACGAGCCAAAAATTCATCGATTATACATTTTAATAGTACATTGATTACAGAATCTTTTGATACTATGCAGACACCAGCGTACAAATTTTTTAACTTCATATACATAAAATAAAGTTGCGTCGAATGGGGTCAGCGGTAAAAAAGTATCGATTTCTAATATTTTAAGACGAGCCAAAAATTCATCGATTATACATTTTAATAGTACATTGATTACAGAATCTTTTGATACCATGCAGACACCAGCGTACAAATTTTTTAACTTGATATACATAAAATAAGGTTGCGTCGCATAGGGTCAGCGGTAAAAAAGTATCGATTTCTAATATTTTAAGACGAGCCAAAAATTCATCGATTATACATTTTAATAGTACATTGATTACAGAATCTTTTGATACCATGCAGACACCAGCGTACAAATTTTTTAACTTGATATACATAAAATAAAGTTGCGTCGAATGGGGTCAGCGGTAAAAAAGTATCGATTTCTAATATTTTAAGACGAGCCAAAAATTCATCGATTATACATTTTAATAGTACATTGATTACAGAACCATTTGGTACAAAACAGACACCAGCGTACAAATTATTTAACTTGATATACATAAAATAAAGTTGCGTCGAATGGGGTCAGCGGTAAAAAAGTCGATTTCTAATATTTTAAGACGAGCCAAAAATTCATCGATTATACATTTTAATAGTACATTGATTACAGAATCATTTGGTACCAAACAGACACCAGCGTACAAATTTTTTAACTTGATATACATAAAATAAGGTTGCGTCGCATAGGGTCAGCGGTAAAAAAGTATGGATTTCAAATATTTAAAGACGAGCCAAAAATTCATCGATTATACATTTTAATAGTACATTGGTTACAGAATCATTTGGTACCAAACAGACACCAGCGTACAAATTTTTTAACTTGATATACATAAAATAAGGTTGCGTCGCAAAGGATCAGCGGTAAAAAGTATCGATTTCCAATATTTTAAGACGAGCCAAAAATTCATCGATTATACATTTTAATAGTACATTGATTACAGAACCATTTGGTACCAAACAGACACCAGCGTACACATTTTTTAAATTGATATACATAAAATAAGGTTGCGTCGCATAGGGTCAGCGGTAAAAAAGTATCGATTTCTAATATTTAAAGACGAGCCAAAAATTCATCGATTATACATTTTAATAGTACATTGATTACAGAATCATTTGGTACCAAACAGACACCAGCGTACAAATTTTTTAACTTGATATACATAAAATAAGGTTGCGTCGCATAGGGTCAGCGGTAAAAAAGTATGGATTTCTAATATTTTAAGACGAGCCAAAAATTCATCGATTATACATTTTAATAGTACATTGATTACAGAACCATTTGGTACCAAACAGACACCAGCGTACAAATTTTTTAACTTGATATACATAAAATAAAGTTGCGTCGAATGGGGTCAGCGGTAAAAAAGTATCGATTTCTAATATTTTAAGACGAGCCAAAAATTCATCGATTATACATTTTAATAGTACATTGATTATAGAATCATTTGGTACCAAACAGACACCAGCGTACAAATTTTTTAACTTGATATACATAAAATAAGGTTGCGTCGCATAGGATCAGCGGTAAAAAAGTATCGATTTCTAATATTTTAAGACGAGCCAAAAATTCATCGATTATACATTTTAATAGTACATTGATTACAGAATCTTTTGATACTATGCAGACACCAGCGTACAAATTTTTTAACTTCATATACATAAAATAAAGTTGCGTCGAATGGGGTCAGCGGTAAAAAAGTATCGATTTCTAATATTTTAAGACGAGCCAAAAATTCATCGATTATACATTTTAATAGTACATTGATTACAGAATCTTTTGATACCATGCAGACACCAGCGTACAAATTTTTTAACTTGATATACATAAAATAAGGTTGCGTCGCATAGGGTCAGCGGTAAAAAAGTATCGATTTCTAATATTTTAAGACGAGCCAAAAATTCATCGATTATACATTTTAATAGTACATTGATTACAGAATCTTTTGATACCATGCAGACACCAGCGTACAAATTTTTTAACTTGATATACATAAAATAAAGTTGCGTCGAATGGGGTCAGCGGTAAAAAAGTATCGATTTCTAATATTTTAAGACGAGCCAAAAATTCATCGATTATACATTTTAATAGTACATTGATTACAGAACCATTTGGTACAAAACAGACACCAGCGTACAAATTATTTAACTTGATATACATAAAATAAAGTTGCGTCGAATGGGGTCAGCGGTAAAAAAGTATCGATTTCTAATATTTTAAGACGAGCCAAAAATTCATCGATTATACATTTTAATAGTACATTGATTACAGAATCATTTGGTACCAAACAGACACCAGCGTACAAATTTTTTAACTTGATATACATAAAATAAGGTTGCGTCGCATAGGGTCAGCGGTAAAAAAGTATGGATTTCAAATATTTAAAGACGAGCCAAAAATTCATCGATTATACATTTTAATAGTACATTGGTTACAGAATCATTTGGTACCAAACAGACACCAGCGTACAAATTTTTTAACTTGATATACATAAAATAAGGTTGCGTCGCAAAGGATCAGCGGTAAAAAGTATCGATTTCCAATATTTTAAGACGAGCCAAAAATTCATCGATTATACATTTTAATAGTACATTGATTACAGAATCTTTTGATAGCATGCAGACACCAGCGTACAAATTTTTTAACTTGATATACATAAAATAAAGTTGCGTCGAATGGGGTCAGCGGTAAAAAAGTATCGATTTCTAATATTTTAAGACGAGCCAAAAATTCATCGATTATACATTTTAATAGTACATTGATTACAGAATCATTTGGTACCAAACAGACACCAGCGTACAAATTTTTTAACTTGCTATACATAAAATAAGGTTGCGTCGCATAGGGTCAGCGGTAAAAAAGTATGGATTTCTAATATTTTAAGACGAGCCAAAAATTCATCGATTATACATTTTAATAGTACATTGATTACAGAACCATTTGGTACCAAACAGACACCAGCGTACAAATTTTTTAACTTGATATACATAAAATAAAGTTGCGTCGAATGGGGTCAGCGGTAAAAAAGTATCGATTTCTAATATTTTAAGACGAGCCAAAAATTCATCGATTATACATTTTAATAGTACATTGATTACAGAATCATTTGGTACCAAACAGACACCAGCGTACAAATTATTTAACTTGATATACATAAAATAAGGTTGCGTCGCATACGGTCAGCGGTAAAAAAGTATGGATTTCTAATATTTTAAGACGAGCCAAAAATTCATCGATTATACATTTTAATAGTACATTGATTACAGAACCATTTGGTACCAAACAGACACCAGCGTACAAATTTTTTAACTTGATATACATAAAATAAGGTTGCGTCGCATAGGGTCAGCGGTAAAAAAGTATCGATTTCTAATATTTTAAGACGAGCCAAAAATTCATCGATTATACATTTTAATGGTACATTGATTACAGAATCTTTTGATACCATGCAGACACCAGCGTACAAATTTTTTAACTTGATATACATAAAATAAAGTTGCGTCGAATGGGGTCAGCGGTAAAAAAGTATCGATTTCTAATATTTTAAGACGAGCCAAAAATTCATCGATTATACATTTTAATAGTACATTGATTACAGAATCATTTGGTACCAAACAGTCACCAGCGTACAAATTTTTTAACTTGATATACATAAAATAAGTTTGTGTCGCATAGGGTCAGCGGTAAAAAAATATGGATTTCTAATATTTTAAGACGAGCCAAAAATTCATCGATTATACATTTTAATAGTACATTGATTACAGAATCTTTTGGTACCAAGCAGACAACAGCATACAAACTTTTTCATTTGCTATACATAAATTAAGGATGCGTCGCATAGGGTCAGCGGTAAAAAAGTATCGATTTCTAATATTTTAAGACGATCCAAAAATTCATCGATTATACATTTTAATAGTACATTGATTACAGAATCTTTTGATACCATGCAGACATCAGCGTACAAATTTTTTAACTTGATATACATAAAATAAAGTTGCGTCGAATGGGGTCAGCGGTAAAAAAGTATCGATTTCTAATATTTTAAGACGAGTCAAAATTTCATCGATTATACATTTTAATAGTACATTGATTACAGAACCATTTGGTACCAAACAGACACCAGCGTACACATTTTTTAACTTGATATACATAAAATAAGGTTGCGTCGCCTAGGGTCAGCGGTAAAAAAGTATCGATTTCTAATATTTTAAGACGAGCCAAAAATTCATCGATTATACATTTTTATAGTACATTGATTACAGAATCTTTTGATACCATGCAGACACCAGCGTACAAATTTTTTAACTTGATATACATAAAATAAAGTTGCGTCGAATGGGGTCAGCGGTAAAAAAGTATCGATTTCAAATATTTAAAGACGAGCCAAAAATTCATCGATTATACATTTTAATAGTACATTGATTACAGAATCTTTTGATAGCATGCAGACACCAGCGTACAAATTTTTTAACTTGATATACATAAAATAAGGTTGCGTCGCATAGGGTCAGCGGTAAAAAAGTATGGATTTCTAATATTTTAAGACGAGCCAAAAATTCATCGATTATACATTTTAATAGTACATTGATTACAGAATCTTTTGATACCATACATAAAATAAAGTTGCGTCGAATGGGGTCAGCGGTAAAAAAGTATCGATTACAAATATTTAAAGACGAGCCAAAAATTCATCGATTATACATTTTAATAGTACATTGATTACAGAACCATTTGGTACCAAACAGACACCAGCGTACACATTTTTTAAATTGATATACATAAAATAAGGTTGCGTCGCATAGGGTCAGCGGTAAAAAAGTATCGATTTCTAATATTTAAAGACGAGCCAAAAATTCATCGATTATACATTTTAATAGTACATTGATTACAGAATCATTTGGTACCAAACAGACACCAGCGTACAAATTTTTTAACTTGCTATACATAAAATAAGGTTGTGTCGCATAGGGTCAGCGGTAAAAAAGTATGGATTTCTAATATTTTAAGACGAGCCAAAAATTCATCGATTATACATTTTAATAGTACATTGATTACAGAACCATTTGGTACCAAACAGACACCAGCGTACAAATTTTTTAACTTGATATACATAAAATAAAGTTGCGTCGAATGGGGTCAGCGGTAAAAAAGTCGATTTCTAATATTTTAAGACGAGCCAAAAATTCATCGATTATACATTTTAATAGTACATTGATTATAGAATCATTTGGTACCAAACAGACACCAGCGTACAAATTTTTTAACTTGATATACATAAAATAAGGTTGCGTCGCATAGGATCAGCGGTAAAAAAGTATCGATTTCTAATATTTTAAGACGAGCCAAAAATTCATCGATTATACATTTTAATAGTACATTGATTACAGAATCTTTTGATACTATGCAGACACCAGCGTACAAATTTTTTAACTTCATATACATAAAATAAAGTTGCGTCGAATGGGGTCAGCGGTAAAAAAGTATCGATTTCTAATATTTTAAGACGAGCCAAAAATTCATCGATTATACATTTTAATAGTACATTGATTACAGAATCTTTTGATACCATGCAGACACCAGCGTACAAATTTTTTAACTTGATATACATAAAATAAGGTTGCGTCGCATAGGGTCAGCGGTAAAAAAGTATCGATTTCTAATATTTTAAGACGAGCCAAAAATTCATCGATTATACATTTTAATAGTACATTGATTACAGAATCTTTTGATACCATGCAGACACCAGCGTACAAATTTTTTAACTTGATATACATAAAATAAAGTTGCGTCGAATGGGGTCAGCGGTAAAAAAGTATCGATTTCTAATATTTTAAGACGAGCCAAAAATTCATCGATTATACATTTTAATAGTACATTGATTACAGAACCATTTGGTACAAAACAGACACCAGCGTACAAATTATTTAACTTGATATACATAAAATAAAGTTGCGTCGAATGGGGTCAGCGGTACAAAAGTATCGATTTCTAATATTTTAAGACGAGCCAAAAATTCATCGATTATACATTTTAATAGTACATTGATTACAGAATCATTTGGTACCAAACAGACACCAGCGTACAAATTTTTTAACTTGATATACATAAAATAAGGTTGCGTCGCATAGGGTCAGCGGTAAAAAAGTATGGATTTCAAATATTTAAAGACGAGCCAAAAATTCATCGATTATACATTTTAATAGTACATTGGTTACAGAATCATTTGGTACCAAACAGACACCAGCGTACAAATTTTTTAACTTGATATACATAAAATAAGGTTGCGTCGCAAAGGATCAGCGGTAAAAAGTATCGATTTCCAATATTTTAAGACGAGCCAAAAATTCATCGATTATACATTTTAATAGTACATTGATTACAGAATCTTTTGATAGCATGCAGACACCAGCGTACAAATTTTTTAACTTGATATACATAAAATAAAGTTGCGTCGAATGGGGTCAGCGGTAAAAAAGTATCGATTTCTAATATTTTAAGACGAGCCAAAAATTCATCGATTATACATTTTAATAGTACATTGATTACAGAATCATTTGGTACCAAACAGACACCAGCGTACAAATTTTTTAACTTGCTATACATAAAATAAGGTTGCGTCGCATAGGGTCAGCGGTAAAAAAGTATGGATTTCTAATATTTTAAGACGAGCCAAAAATTCATCGATTATACATTTTAATAGTACATTGATTACAGAACCATTTGGTACCAAACAGACACCAGCGTACAAATTTTTTAACTTGATATACATAAAATAAAGTTGCGTCGCATAGGGTCAGCGGTAAAAAAGTATCGATTTCTACTATTTTAAGACGAGCCAAAAATTCATCGATTATACATTTTAATAGTACATTGATTACAGAACCATTTGGTACCAAACAGACACCAGCATACAAATTTTTTAACTTGATATACATAAAATAAAGTTGCGTCGAATGGGGTCAGCGGTAAAAAAGTATCGATTTCTAATATTTAAAGACGAGCCAAAAATTCATCGATTATACATTTTAATAGTACATTGATTACAGAACCATTTGGTACCATGCAGACACCAGCGTACAAATTTTTTAACTTGATATACATAAAATAAAGTTGCGTCGAATGGGGTCAGCGGTAAAAAAGTATCGATTTCTAATATTTAAAGACGAGCCAAAAATTCATCCATTATACATTTTAATAGTACATTGATTACAGAATCTTTTGGTACCAAGCAGACAACAGCGTACAAACTTTTTCATTTGCTATACATAAATTAAGGATGCGTCGAATGGGGTCAGCGGTAAAAAAGTATCGATTTCAAATATTTAAAGACGAGCCAAAAATTCATCGATTATACATTTTAATAGTACATTGATTACACAATCATTTGGTACCAAACAGACACCAGCGTACAAATTATTTAACTTGATATACATAAAATAATGTTGCGTCGAATGGGGTCAGCGGTAAAAAAGTATCGATTTCTAATATTTTAAGACGAGCCAAAAATTCATCCATTATACATTTTAATAGTACATTGATTACAGAATCATTTGGTACCAAACAGACACCAGCGTACAAATTTTTTAACTTGATATACATAAAATAAGGTTGCGTCGCATAGGGTCAGCGGTAAAAAAGTATGGATTTCAAATATTTAAAGACGAGCCAAAAATTCATCGATTATACATTTTAATAGTACATTGATTACAGAATCATTTGGTACCAAACAGACACCAGCGTACAAATTTTTTAACTTGATATACATAAAATAAGGTTGCGTCGCAAAGGATCAGCGGTAAAAAGTATCGATTTCCAATATTTTAAGACGAGCCAAAAATTCATCGATTATACATTTTAATAGTACATTGATTACAGAATCTTTTGATACCATGCAGACACCAGCGTACAAATTTTTTAACTTGATATACATAAAATAAAGTTGCGTCGAATGGGGTCAGCGGTAAAAAAGTATCGATTACAAATATTTAAAGACGAGCCAAAAATTCATCGATTATACATTTTAATAGTACATTGATTACAGAATCTTTTGATACCATGCAGACACCAGCGTACAAATTTTTTAACTTGCTATACATAAAATAAGGTTGCGTCGCATAGGGTCAGCGGTAAAAAAGTATCGATTTCTAATATTTAAAGACGAGCCAAAAATTCATCGATTATACATTTTAATAGTACATTGATTACTGAATCATTTGGTACCAAACAGACACCAGCGTACAAATTTTTTAACTTGATATACATAAAATAAAGTTGCGTCGAATGGGGTCAGCGGTAAAAAAGTATCGATTTCTAATATTTTAAGACGAGCCAAAAATTCATCCATTATACATTTTAATAGTACATTGATTACAGAATCTTTTGGTACCAAGCAGACAACAGCATACAAACTTTTTCATTTGCTATACATAAATTAAGGATGCGTCGCATAGGGTCAGCGGTAAAAAAGTATCGATTTCTAATATTTTAAGACGAGCCAAAAATTCATCCATTATACATTTTAATAGTACATTGATTACAGAATCTTTTGATACCATGCAGACACCAGCGTACAAATTTTTTAACTTGATATACATAAAATAAAGTTGCGTCGAATGGGGTCAGCGGTAAAAAAGTATCGATTTCTAATATTTTAAGACGAGCCAAAAATTCATCGATTATACATTTTAATAGTACATTGATTACAGAATCATTTGGTACCAAACAGACACCAGCGTACAAATTTTTTAACTTGATATACATAAAATAAGGTTGTGTCGCATAGGGTCAGCGGTAAAAAAGTATGGATTTCTAATATTTTAAGACGAGCCAAAAATTCATCGATTATACATTTTAATAGTACATTGATTACAGAATCTTTTGGTACCAAGCAGACAACAGCATACAAACTTTTTCATTTGCTATACATAAATTAAGGATGCGTCGCATAGGGTCAGCGGTAAAAAAGTATCGATTTCTAATATTTTAAGACGAGCCAAAAATTCATCGATTATACATTTTAATAGTACATTGATTACAGAATCTTTTGGTACCAAACAGACACCAGCGTACAAATTTTTTAACTTGATATACATAAAATAAAGTTGCGTCGAATGGGGTCAGCGGTAAAAAAGTATCGATTTCTAATATTTTAAGACGAGCCAAAAATTCATCGATTATACATTTTAATAGTACATTGATTACAGAATCATTTGGTACCAAACAGACACCAGCGTACAAATTTTTTAACTTGATATACATAAAATAAGGTTGCGTCGCATAGGGTCAGCGGTAAAAAAGTATGGAATTCTAATATTTTAAGACGAGCCAAAAATTCATCGATTATACATTTTAATAGTACATTGATTACAGAACTATTTGGTACCAAACAGACACCAGCGTACAAATTTTTTAACTTGATATACATAAAATAAGGTTGCGTCGCATGGGGTCAGCGGGAAAAAAGTATCGATTTCTAATATTCAAAGACGAGCCAAAAATTCATCCATTATACATTTTAATAGTACATTGATTACAGAATCTTTTGGTACCAAGCAGACAACAGCGTACAAACTTTTTCATTTGCTATACATAAATTAAGGATGCGTCGAATGGGGTCAGCGGTAAAAAAGTATCGATTTCAAATATTTAAAGACGAGCCAAAAATTCATCGATTATACATTTTAATAGTACATTGATTACAGAATCATTTGGTACCAAACAGACACCAGCGTACAAATTTTTTAAACTTGACAAATTTTTTAAACTTAAACAAAAATTCATCGATTATACATTTTAATAGTACATTGATTATAGAACCATTTGGTACCAAACAGACACCAGCGTACAAATTTTTTAACTTGATATACATAAAATAAGGTTGCGTCGCATGGGGTCAGCGGTAAAAAAGTATCGATTTCTAATATTTAAAGACGAGCCAAAAATTCATCCATTATACATTTTAATAGTACATTGATTACAGAATCTTTTGGTACCAAGCAGACAACAGCGTACAAACTTTTTCATTTGCTATACATAAATTAAGGATGCGTCGCATAGGGTCAGCGGTAAAAAAGTATGGAATTCTAATATTTTAAGACGAGCCAAAAATTCATCGATTATACATTTTAATAGTACATTGATTACAGAACCATTTGGTACCAAACAGACACCAGCGTACAAATTTTTTAACTTGATATACATAAAATAAAGTTGCGTCGAATGGGGTCAGCGGTAAAAAAGTATCGATTTCTAATATTTTAAGACGAGCCAAAAATTCATCGATTATACATTTTAATAGTACATTGATTACAGAATCATTTGGTACCAAACAGACACCAGCGTACAAATTTTTTAACTTGATATACATAAAATAAGGTTGCGTCGCATAGGGTCAGCGGTAAAAAAGTATGGAATTCTAATATTTTAAGACGAGCCAAAAATTCATCGATTATACATTTTAATAGTACATTGATTACAGAACCATTTGGTACCATGCAGACACCAGCGTACAAAATTTTTTAACTTGATATACATAAAATAAAGTTGCGTCGAATGGGGTCAGCGGTAAAAAAGTATCGATTTCAAATATTTATAGACGAGCCAAAAATTCATCGATTATACATTTTAATAGTACATTGATTACAGAATCATTTGGTACCAAACAGACACCAGCGTACAAATTATTTAACTTGATATACATAAATTAAGGATGCGTCGAATGGGGTCAGCGGTAAAAAAGTATCGATTTCAAATATTTAAAGACGAGTCAAAAATTCATCGATTATACATTTTAATAGTACATTGATTACACAATCATTTGGTACCAAACAGACACCAGCGTACAAATTATTTAACTTGATATACATAAAATAAGGTTGCGTCGCATAGGGTCAGCGGTAAAAAAGTATCGATTTCTAATATTTTAAGACGAGCCAAAAATTCATCGATTATACATTTTAATAGTACATTGATTACAGAATCTTTTGGTACCATGCAGACACCAGCGTACAAAATTTTTTAACTTGATATACATAAAATAAAGTTGCGTCGAATGGGGTCAGCGGTAAAAAAGTATCGATTTCAAATATTTATAGACGAGCCAAAAATTCATCGATTATACATTTTAATAGTACATTGATTACAGAATCATTTGGTACCAAACAGACACCAGCGTACAAATTTTTTAACTTGATATACATAAAATAAGGTTGCATCGCATAGGGTCAGCGGTAAAAAAGTATGGATTTCTAATATTTTAAGACGAGCCAAAAATTCATCGATTATACATTTTAATAGTACATTGATTACAGAATCTTTTGATACCATGCAGACAACAGCGTACAAACTTTTTCATTTGCTATACATAAATTAAGGATGCGTCGAATGGGGTCAGCGGTAAAAAAGTATCGATTTCAAATATTTAAAGACGAGTCAAAAATTCATCGATTATACATTTTAATAGTACATTGATTACAGAATCATTTGGTACCAAACAGACACCAGCGTACAAATTTTTTAATTTGCTATACATAAAATAAGGTTGCGTCGCATAGGGTCAGCGGTAAAAAAGTATGGATTTCTAATATTTTAAGACGAGCCAAAATTTCATCGATTATACATTTTAATAGTACATTGATTACAGAACCATTTGGTACCAAACAGACACCAGCGTACACATTTTTTAACTTGATATACATAAAATAAGGTTGCGTCGCATAGGGTCAGCGGTAAAAAAGTATCGATTTCTAATATTTTAAGACGAGCCAAAAATTCATCGATTATACATTTTTATAGTACATTGATTACAGAATCTTTTGATACCATGCAGACACCAGCGTACAAATTTTTTAACTTGATATACATAAAAGAAAGTTGCGTCGAATGGGGTCAGCGGTAAAAAAGTATCGATTACAAATATTTAAAGACGGGCCAAAAATTCATCGATTATACATTTTAATAGTACATTGATTACAGAACCATTTGGTACCAAACAGACACCAGCGTACAAATTTTTTAACTTGATATACATAAAATAAAGTTGCGTCGAATGGGGTCAGCGGTAAAAAAGTATCGATTTCTAATATTTTAAGACGAGCCAAAATTTCATCGATTATACATTTTAATAGTACATTGATTACAGAACCATTTGGTACCAAACAGACACCAGCGTACAAATTTTTTAACTTGATATACATAAAATAAGGTTGCGTCGAATGGGGTCAGCGGTAAAAAAGTATCGATTTCTAATATTTTAAGACGAGCCAAAAATTCATCGATTATACATTTTAATAGTACATTGATTACAGAATCTTTTGATACCATGCAGACACCAGCGTACAAATTTTTTAACTTGATATACATAAAATAAAGTTGCGTCGAATGGGGTCAGCGGTAAAAAAGTATCGATTACAAATATTTAAAGACGGGCCAAAAATTCATCGATTATACATTTTAATAGTACATTGATTACAGAATCATTTGGTACCAAACAGACACCAGCGTACAAATTTTTTAACTTGATATACATAAAATAAGGTTGCGTCGCATAGGGTCAGCGGTAAAAAAGTATGGATTTCAAATATTTTAAGACGAGCCAAAATTTCATCGATTATACATTTTAATAGTACATTGATTACAGAACCATTTGGTACCAAACAGACACCAGCGTACAAATTTTTTAACTTGATATACATAAAATAAAGTTGCGTCGAATGGGGTCAGCGGTAAAAAAGTATCGATTTCTAATATTTTAAGACGAGCCAAAAATTCATCGATTATACATTTTAATAGTACATTGATTACAGAACCATTTGGTACCAAACAGACACCAGCGTACAAATTTTTTAACTTGATATACATAAAATAAGGTTGCGTCGCATGGGGTCAGCGGTAAAAAAGTATCGATTTCTAATATTTAAAGACAAGCCAAAAATTCATCCATTATACATTTTAATAGTACATTGATTACAGAATCTTTTGGTACCAAGCAGACAACAGCGTACAAACTTTTTCATTTGCTATATATAAATTAAGGATGCGTCGCATAGGGTCAGCGGTAAAAAAGTATCGATTTCTAATATTTTAAGACGAGCCAAAAATTCATCGATTATACATTTTAATAGTACATTTTAATAATGAATCATAAATAAATATATTTTTTGTATCGTAATAACTACACACCCAATGTCCATCTGATGGACCTGATGAACTATGTAATATTTGTATATGCTTTTTATCAATTGGCATAGGCTGAATAGTATCAGGAAGTTGTAATCGTCATGTTTCGACAGGTCTATAATCTGAACAATTTTGCAATAAATTGTCAAAATATTCCATATGTATATCGGTTAACCATTCACCTCGAATGATTATATCTTTATCCTTAGGTGATAGAATTCTATGCTTTTTTGTCTTTACAGACATTATTTATATATATTCGATAAAAATATAATAATTACAAAGATACCATTTTTTTGTAAATATGTAATAATTTATCGGCGCACAGCAGCCACTTTTTGTAGGCGCACAGCAGCCTTGTATGGGCGCACAGAAGAAATGAAGGGGGAACCTCTTCAAGGAAGTAGCGGCAGTCAAGAGCCGCAGGCCCTCAGAGGCCCAAAAGAAGGAGATCCGAACGACGAGACTCGGACCATATACACCGAGTTGATCACCAGCGGGGAGGAGAGTGACGTCGAGGTCCCCGAGATCCCTGAAAAGAGGGATCGTGGAAGACCGGAAACACTTCTTCCGGAGGACTCCGGAAAAAGAAGGAAAAGGAGAAGAAGATGCAGGCAGAGGCAGTAGCGAGAAAGGAGAGAGACATACTTGAACCTTTAGAGAAGCCGGACACGACTAAGTCGTATAAAGAGTTCCTCGAAGAAATTCGAGACAAGGAGGCAGAATATAGGCATAGGCCTACATCAGACCTGGAAGCGTTAGCGGCCGAACAGGCTACAACGCTATACAAGATAGCCGTGAAGAGTGGTCAAATAAAGGGCACTCTAACAAAAGGGACGAAAGACGCAGCCACGAGTATATGCGCGGCAGCAACCGCTCTGGCCATCAGGGCCCAAAACCCGATAGATACACCAATCGACCAGCAATTGGACGAGGGCCCAGATGGACAAAATAAGGCACGAGAACAGGAACTTCTTCTACAAGATTCTTCTAAACAAGTTCAAGAACACAGAGAAGAAGAAGAAGGTTCCTGCAACGGGAGATGGAGAGGACTTCTGGGATAGAAATTCCGGGACTTCGCAACCATCCCTAGACGAAGAAATCCTGGAACAAACACAGGAAATACCTCTATCGCAGAGGCCGAGGAGGGAGATAAGAAGGACGAGGAGAGAACAGGAGGGATGCGAGGAAGCCCCACTTCCCCGTCGGAAGACGGCGGGCCTCCAGGCATCGGGAGGAACCCGGAATCTCACTTCCACAATTAAGTGGGGAGACCTCGAGCCCCTCAAGGAGGGAGGAAGAAGAAGAGGATGTAATGATGGAGGAGGACAGCGAACCCATGGCCACGTGGAACCCCTCACCGATGAATGTCTTGTCGCAAACAGCCGACAAGTCAATGGGCGGGGAAATGGAGCATCAGGAGCGCTTCATGGCCATGCTGGAAGGCGTGATGGAACGCCTACTCGACAAGAGACTAGGCGTCCCAACTAACAACCATGACGCATGGAAGAAGGACAAACTGAGAGGCATTGACACCTCTCAGATAATTAGACCGGCCCCCCTGACGAAGACCAGAGGAGGGGACAAAGGAAAGGATAAGGAGGAAAAGAAGGGGAAACCAACGACTGCGACCACGCTCAATCCCTCTGCCAATCCGGGGAAGAGCAGGGTCGCAAAACCCCCAACGAGGAAGAACGAGAAGGAAACTGCAGCAAGGCAACAACCAAAGGCCATGAAGGAAGGACAGAAACCGCAAAACGCCAGGCTGCAACAACAACAGCAGCAACAACAACAACAGCAGCAACAACAACAAACGGCAAAAGCGGCACAACAGAAAGGAAAGGAAGACAAAAATACATGGGCTACAGTAGTTAGTCGCAAAACAGCCCAAAAGGCAAAAAAAGCGACACAAACTACTGCCCAAGGACAGACAACGATGGAGGAGAAGAGGAAGGGACAACCGACCAAACCCAAAATCGAGACAAAGGCCAGGAGGGAACCAAAAACGGCGGCAGTAACCGTTACGTGTCCTCCTGGCAAGTATGAGGAGACTATGCGAGAGGCAAGAACAAGAATAAGCCTTGGTTCCCTCGGCATCACAGAGGGAGTCAAAATAAGGAGAGCAATAACTCCTCATATTTGAGGCAATAAGCCCTCATATTTGAGGTCCCCGGCAAGAATGGTAATGCGCTGGCTGATAAGCTGGCACTAAACCTTAGAAAGGTGTTCGCGGGAAAGGACAGCGTCAGGGTGGATAGACCCACCAAAATGGCGGAGATCCGGCTAAGAGGACTCGAGGAATCGATCACTCCCCCGGAAATAGCCACATCGATATCACTAGCCGGGGGATGTGAAAAGGAAGAGGTCAAGGTTGGGGACATACGAATGTCCCCAAATGGCATGGGAACGGCATGAGCCAGATGCCTCCTAACCGCGGCGAACAAAATTGCGGAAAGAATAAGGATAGGGTGGGCGATAGTTGGGGTACAGCTGCTTGAAAACAGGCCCCTCCAGTGCTATAAATGCCTGGAGGGAGGCCACGTCAGGCAGCGGTGCCCCAACAAAGAAGACCGCAGCGGGCAGTGCTTTAGGTGCGGCAAGGGACATGAAGCGAGGTCCTGTCGGGAGAAAGTAGAATGTCCAATATGTAAGGACAAAAATCTCCCAGCAGGACACCGCTCTGGAGGAAAATCATGCCCGTCAGTGAGAAAGGGCACAAGAGGGCTGGCTCTTACTACATTAAGTAGAAGCCAGCCCATTACACAAGAAGGGCGAGAGGAGGAGAGGAGACCCACAACTTCTTCTTCTTCCACTAGGGCTCCGACGCCCCTCCCGAACGCCGAAAGGAGGAAAGCGAAGGAGGAGGAAAACACCCCTCAAGCAATGAGAGGCGGAAAGAGGAGGAGGCTAAGAGAAAATTTGGAGGAAAAGGACTCCGCTTCTGAAATGGAAGCGCAGGGCGGACAGGACACCGGCTCCGAGGAAGATGACCTGTAGAGTAATACACCTATGTGAACTTGGCACCCGACTTTAAGAAAATGGATTTTTTTAAAAAGCATTCGATTACGCTTCGTTTGTACCGTCTTTGATTTCATTTGTATCCCAAAGAGATGCAAGTTATTAAGGGTTGAAAAATCGCCAGCATCCCACTTTAAGATAACGTAATTTTTTGATGCAGTTCGATTCAGCATCGTTTGTACCCGTTTGTACCGCCTCTCGTTTCGTTTGTACCCTCACGGGGGTGGAAATACCAAATTTTTTAAATAGGTATAAGAGCTAACTTTTTTATTTTGAGAGATATTTTAATTCTGTAAACGGGTGCTGTTTCGTAATCGTTTCTATCCATTTGTACCGCTTTTCGTTTCGTTTGTACCCCTACGGGGGTGAAAGTACCGCATTTTTAAAATAGGGGTAAGAGCTAACTTTGTTATTTTCAAAGATATTCGAAATCTGAAAGCGGGTACTGGTTCGTAATAGTTTGTACCCGTTTGTACCGCTTTTCGTTTCGTTTGTATCCCTACGGGAGTGAAAGTACCGCATTTTTAAAATTGGGGTAAGAGCTAACTTTTATTTTTAAAGATATTCGAAATCTGAAAGCGCGTGCTGGTTCGTAATCGTTTGTACCCGTTTGTACCGCTTTTCGTTTCGTTTGTACCCCCAGTACTGGGGTGAAAGTACCGGATTCTAAATGTAGGGGTAAGAGTTAACTTTTTTATTTTTAAAGATATTTGAATTGTGAAGCGGATGTTGCCTTCTAATCGTTTGTATATTTAATTGCGGAATCTTTTATATAAAATCTACGGTATAGATGTAAAAAAAATAAGTTGCAGGTTTGATATAAAATTAAACTAAAATTCAACTGAAATAAAATTCTCAATCTGAACTCAAACTAAAATTGAACTAAAAAATTAAACTGAAATAAAATTCTCAAACTAAAATTAAACTAAATTTAAACTTAAATTAAAATTCTCAAACTAAACTCAAACTAAAATTAAACTTTAATTAAACTCAAAATAAAATTGAACATAAAATGAATATTCTTTGATTGAAAATTTATGTCTCATTGATTAATCATTTTTTATTTCAGCGTAACTAAATAACAAAAACTAAAATGTAAATGCTTTGGTATAGTAAAATAAAAACGTGTGTGTGTGTGTGTGTGTGTGTGTAAATTGTGAAGTATAAATATATATAAATATATTAAAATGTAAATAATATGTTAAAACTTTACATATATTTTTTATTTTTTTTACCTTTTTTTATTTTTTTGAGGTTTTTTAATTTTTTTACTTTTAAACTTTAAAATTATTTTTGTTTTATAGACATTAAACGAACTTAAAATGAATAATTAAGATGTGGCACATATGTATAATAATAGTGTGTTTTATATTTTAATATATATTAATAAAGATAATTTCTTTTTTGTAACATCATTCTTTGTGATGCCAGTAGCGGCTTTTTATCTCTACAGAGATCATTATGAACTTCCCATTTTCCTGTCAGCCTGCGTATGTTTGCAATATAATGCCCTACACTTTCTGCATCTGATGTGCCTTGATACTCTATAACGGAAAGCAATTTATACATGCAATCATGAAATAGGAGATCTACGGGTACGTGACTCAATGTGAATGTTCCTTCCCAATCTGATATATTTAAATTTCTTGCTAGATGTGTCGATTGTAAACACTCTATATTAATAAAAAGCAGTTGATCACAAATAACTGAACATTCTACGTTTTCTCCGTCACAACGAATACATCTTTTGTTCTCGTAAATATATTTTTCATTTATCGAATGTTGTAAGGCGCGCATATTTTCTTTATAAAACGGCTTGACATTAATATCTATAATATTAAAGTTGTTATTTTGTGCGTGTTGGCAATTCTGACAAGTTACATTTATGCTTAAGGAGAATTCGTCCTTTAATAAAGTTTTGCAACTAAATTACAGATATTATAGCAGCAATTCATAGTTCCATGTACAGGAGTGATAAACTTATTTAATATTAGTGCTCCTTCTTTATATATTTTTATGGAAGATCCATATGTCGATAATTTTTTAATAAACTGGAACATGTCACTTTGAGCTTCTTCTACATAACAATGGAAGTTTGTCCAATCATAATAACCGACTAGTAACGTCTGAGCAATTGCATCAAAAGGGCATGTATTAATAAGCATAGTAGAATTTTTTCCAAGAACTACCGGTGCTAAAGTGTTACCATTTTTTAATAAGGGTACTGAGGTTGTGAATTTTGGTTTTAGATGAATATTTTCAACGTCCGGGCACACAGTTAAATATTTTCCACGCTTCTTTGGACTATTATTTTTACCTCTCCAATTTTCCATTTTATTAAGATAGGTAAAACTTAAGTTAGCGCTAGTATCTTCTATATTACTGTCTGAGTCAATAGGATTAATATCAATTTCGTCAGATTTGTCGTGACATTTTAATTGTATGCGCATCAGATACTGAAGAGGAAATTACCGACGAACAAATTAGATGCCTTACTGCACAACGAAGATTAATCCAATTAATAAAAAACGATAAAATGTATGATACTAATTATGATACTAATTATGATACAGACTTTACAAATGAAGATTTGATAGATGATTTAGATGATAAATGCGGTATGAAAATAACAAGTTTTTTGCAATCTATACAAATTGAAAGTAAACCAAGTGATACTGGCGAAAAACCGAATCCATACTGGTGTCCTCAAGTTGGCAGCAATTTATTAAAAATTGTTAGACACTTTCCTTTATGGACAGCAATAATGTCGGCCAGCATAGCATCTTCCGCTTGCAGCGAAGAATATTTTAGGGAATTAAAACAACTTGTTTTTAAAGATGCTAAGTGTACGCGTATCGACAAATTTCTTGTTACACACATTAAATCGCTTGCAGGCGCGGTAAAAATTTTACAAGCTAGTAATTTGCATGCCGCACAAAATAACTCGGATAATTCCGATGATAATATTAATCTAAATAAATCTAATGTTCAATCTTTCTGTATTACTAACAATACTACTATTGAGATAAAAGTCCGGTGAGAATTCTGGTTGGTTGGAGTGAGGCGGAAATATGGGCAGAAACCACAAAATCAAAACGGGCGATGTTTCACACAACAATATAATTCTAATTTATTATAATAATGTACGGCGGCACTGAATACCAGCCTTCTGCCAATCAAGAAACGTTAGAATATACAAAATGGAAAATAAAATGTCTTTGGTCTTTATGACGAGAAAAATATATGGAGAAGTCCGAAGGATATCGCGACACGTGGCCGCCCGAGGAGAGCGGTAATGGCCGCACTGATTGTTATGTCGCACTTGATCTGTTCGTTGAGATTCACTTGTCGTAGTCCGTTGTCATTATGAGAGATCCTATAATCGTTCCTTGGAGATAGAGAGTCCGAGAGATAGCACTGATCCGTTGTAGAGTTCCTGATATTCACCTTTTGATCCGTTTCACTTTCTTGTTCACACGTGTGTAGCTGCGAGAGAACCGCTCGTTGTTGCCAGAAAACGAAGTACAGAAACGATGATAGCGAGATCCTTTGAGAGACGACATGTGCGCACGATGATTGATGTGTTGCTACTTGATTGGCCTAGTTACCTCAGGGAGATAGCCCGTGATTTGTGGGCCGTGGGAAAGGGGGAGCGAGAATGCGTGTGAAGTCAGAAAGAGAGAAAATGAGAGAGCGAGTGATAGCGGGTGAGTGGGAGTGAGAACGAACAAGGAAGAGGTCGTTTAGGAGTTTAGATATTTTCCAAACAACTATAAATAATAATGACATTTCCGATGACATAAATGATCCTCCAAATAGCTCGAAAGATTTTAAAATTACCACTGAGAACGATATTAGCGTGTCTGATAATTCTATCGCGCCTATTGATATTAAGCCTATTGACTCAGACAGTAATATAGAAGATACTAGCGCTAACTTAAGTTTTACCTATCTTAATAAAATGGAAAATTGGAGAGGTAAAAATAATAGTCCAAAGAAGCGTGGAAAATATTTAACTGTGTGCCCGGACGTTGAAAATATTCATCTAAAACCAAAATTCACAACCTCAGTACCCTTATTAAAAAATGGTAACACTTTAGCACCGGTAGTTCTTGGAAAAAATTCTACTATGCTTATTAATACATGCCCTTTTGATGCAATTGCTCAGACGTTACTAGTCGGTTATTATGATTGGACAAACTTCCATTGTTATGTAGAAGAAGCTCAAAGTGACATGTTCCAGTTTATTAAAAAATTATCGACATGTGGACCTTCCACAAAAATATATAAAGAAAGAGCACTAATATTAAATAAGTTTATCACTCCTGTACATGGAACTATGAATTGCTGCTATAATATCTGTAATTTAGTTGCAAAACATTTATTAAAGGACGAATTCTCCTTAAGCATAAATGTAACTTGTCAGAATTGCCAACACGCACAAAATAACAACTTTAATATTATAGATATTAATGTCAAGCCGTTTTATAAAGAAAATATGCGCGCTTTACAACATTCGATAAATGAAAAATATATTTACAAGAACAAAAGATGTATTCGTTGTGACGGAGAAAACATAGAATGTTCAGTTATTTGTGGTCAACTGCTTTTTATTGATATAGAGTGTTTATAATCGACACATCTAGCAAGAAATATATCAGATTGGGAAGGAACATTCACATTGAGCCACGTACCCGTAGATCTCCTATTTCATGATTGCATGTATAAATTGCTTTCCGTTATAGAGTATCAAGGCACATCAGATGCAGAAAGTGTAGGGCATTATATTGCAAACATACGCAGGCTGACAGAAAAATG
>NW_028141417.1:0-47656 GCF_030444845.1 Prenolepis imparis | reverse complement strand
AGCAGTGGTATCAACGCAGAGTACTCTGACCCTATGCGACGCAACCTTATTTTATGTATATCAAGTTAAAAAATTTGTACGCTGGTGTCTGCTTGGTACCAAAAGATTCTATAATCAATGTATTATTAAAATGTATAATCGATGAATTTTTGGCTCGTCTTAAAATATTAGAAATTGATACATTTATGCCGCTGATCCTATGCGACGCATCCTTAATTTATGTATAGCAAATGAAAAAGTTTGTACGCTGTTGTCTGCTTGGTATCAAAAGATTCTATAATCAATGTATTATTAAAATGTATAATCGATGAATTTTTGGCTCGTCTTAAAATATTAGAAATCGATACTTTTTTACCGCTGACCCTATGCGACGCAACCTTATTTTATGTATATCAAGTTAAAAAATTTGTACGCTGGTGTCTGTTTGGTACCAAATGATTGTGTAATCAATGTACTATTAAAATGTATAATCGATGAATTTTTGGCTCGTCTTTAAATATTTGAAATCGATACTTTTTTACCGCTGACCCCATTCGACGCATCCTTAATTTATGTATAGCAAATGAAAAAGTTTGTACGCTGTTGTCTGCTTGGTACCAAAAGATTCTGTAATCAATGTACTATTAAAATGTATAATGGATGAATTTTTGGCTCGTCTTTAAATATTAGAAATCGATACTTTTTTACCGCTGACCCCATGCGACGCAACCTTATTTTATGTATATCAAGTTAAAAAATTTGTACGCTGGTGTCTGTTTGGTACCAAATGATTCTGTAATCAATGTACTATTAAAATGTATAATCGATGAATTTTTGGCTCGTTTAAATATTTGAAATCGATACTTTTTTACCGCTGACCCCATTCGACGCAACTTTATTTTATGTATATCAAGTTAAAAAATTTGTACGCTGGTGTCTTCATGGTACCAAATGATTGTGTAATCAATGTACTATTAAAATGTATAATCGATGAATTTTTGGCTCGTCTTTAAATATTTGAAATCGATACTTTTTTACCGCTGACCCCATTCGACGCAACTTTATTTTATGTATATCAAGTTAAAAAATTTGTACGCTGGTGTCTGCATGGTATCAAAAGATTCTGTAATCAATGTATTATTAAAATGTATAATGGATGAATTTTTGGCTCGTCTTTAAATATTAGAAATCCATACTTTTTTACCGCTGATTCTATGCGACGCAACCTTATTTTATGTATATCAAGTTAAAAAATTTGTACGCTGGTGTCTGTTTGGTACCAAATGGTTCTGTGATCAATGTACTATTAAAATGTATAATCGATGAATTTTTGGCTCGTCTTAAAATATTAGAAATCGATACTTTTTTTACCGCTGACCCTATGCGACGCATCCTTATTTTATGTTTATCGTATTAAAAAATTTGTACGCTGGTGTCTGCATGGTACCAAAAGATTCTGTAATCAATGTACTATTAAAATGTATAATCGATGAATTTTTGGCTCGTCTTTAAATATTAGAAATCGATACTTTTTTACCGCTGACCCTATGCGACGCAACCTTATTTTATGTATATCAAGTTAAAAAATTTGTACGCTGGTGTCTGCTTGGTACCAAAAGATTCTATAATCAATGTATTATTAAAATGTATAATCGATGAATTTTTGGCTCGTCTTAAAATATTAGAAATTGATACATTTATGCCGCTGACCCTATGCGACGCATCCTTAATTTATGTATAGCAAATGAAAAAGTTTGTACGCTGTTGTCTGCTTGGTATCAAAAGATTCTATAATCAATGTATTATTAAAATGTATAATCGATGAATTTTTGGCTCGTCTTAAAATATTAGAAATCGATACTTTTTTACCGCTGACCCTATGCGACGCAACCTTATTTTATGTATATCAAGTTAAAAAATTTGTACGCTGGTGCCTGTTTGGTACCAAATGATTCTGTAATCAATGTACTATTAAAATGTATAATCGATGAATTTTTGGCTCGTCTTAAAATATTAGAAATCGATACTTTTTTACCGCTGACTCTATGCGACGCAACCTTATTTTATGTATATCAAGTTAAATAATTTGTACGCTGGTGTCTGTTTGGTACCAAATGATTGTGTAATCAATGTACTATTAAAATGTATAATCGATGAATTTTTGGCTCGTCTTTAAATATTTGAAATCGATACTTTTTTACCGCTGACCCCATTCGACGCATCCTTAATTTATGTATAGCAAATGAAAAAGTTTGTACGCTGTTGTCTGCTTGGTACCAAATGATTCTGTAATCAATGTACTATTAAAATGTATAATCGATGAATTTTTGGCTCGTCTTAAAATATTAGAAATCGATACTTTTTTACCGCTGACCCCATTCGACGCAACTTTATTTTATGTATATCAAGTTAAAAAATTTGTACGCTGGTGTCTGCATGGTACCAAATGGTTCTGTAATCAATGTACTATTAAAATGTATAATCGATGAATTTTTGGCTCGTCTTAAAATATTAGAAATCTATACTTTTTTACCGCTGACCCCATTCGACGCAACTTTATTTTATGTATATCAAGTTAAAAAATTTGTACGCTGGTGTCTGTTTGGTACCAAATGGTTCTGTAATCAATGTACTATTAAAATGTATAATCGATGAATTTTTGGCTCGTCTTAAAATATTAGAAATCGATACTTTTTTACCGCTGACCCTATGCGACGCATCCTTAATTTATGTATAGCAAATGAAAAAGTTTGTATGCTGTTGTCTGCTTGGTACCAAAAGATTCTGTAATCAATGTACTATTAAAATGTATAATGGATGAATTTTTGGCTCGTCTTTAAATATTAGAAATCGATACTTTTTTACCGCTGACCTCATGCGACGCAACCTTATTTTATGTATATCAAGTTAAAAAATTTGTACGCAGGTGTCTGTTTGGTACCAAATGGTTCTGTAATCAATGTACTATTAAAATGTTTAATCGATGAATTTTTGGCTCGTCTTAAAATATTAGAAATCGATACTTTTTTACCGCTGACCCCATTCGACGCAACTTTATTTTATGTATATCAAGTTAAAAAATTTGTACGCTGGTGTCTGCATGGTATCAAAAGATTCTGTAATCAATGTACTATTAAAATGTATAATCGATGAATTTTTGGCTCGTCTTAAAATATTAGAAATCGATACTTTTTTACCGCTGACCCTATGCGACGCAACCTTATTTTATGTATATCAAGTTAAAAAATTTGTACGCTGGTGTCTGCATGGTATCAAAAGATTCTGTAATCAATGTACTATTAAAATGTATAATCGATGAATTTTTGGCTCGTCTTTAAATATTTGAAATCGATACTTTTTTACCGCTGACCCCATTCGACGCAACTTTATTTTATGTATATCAAGTTAAAAAATTTGTACGCTGGTGTCTGCATGGTACCAAATGATTGTGTAATTAATGTACTATTAAAATGTATAATCGATGAATTTTTGGCTCGTCTTTAAATATTTGAAATCGATACTTTTTTACCGCTGACCCCATTCGACGCAACTTTATTTTATGTATATCAAGTTAAAAAATTTGTACGCTGGTGTCTGTTTGGTACCAAATGGTTCTGTAATCAATGTACTATTAAAATGTATAATCGATGAATTTTTGGCTCGTCTTAAAATATTAGAAATCGATACTTTTTTACCGCTGACCCTATGCGACGCATCCTTAATTTATGTATAGCAAATGAAGAAGTTTGTACGCTGTTGTCTGCTTGGTATCAAAAGATTCAAAGGAAAACTCACAAAAGCGATAATTTAATTTGAAAGATTCGTTTCGCACATAGATCAAGTCCGTCGCAGTGATGCAAGATTTCACGCGCGACAACCACTTCGCGACAGCCATCTTGCAGTGGAGGGGGTAGGTCGGCAGCGCAGAGCGCACCGAAAAGATGAGAATCCTTGTCCTTCGAACATATGTAGAAGAGGACAGGTATATCTTTTGCCCTTTATTTTCTTTTGATAGAATAGAGCGAATTCGGAATACTGGCGATAGCGAGTAGGCGATGCGACCCAATATGCAAAAGGAAAATATAAAATATAAAAAATATATTTAATATTATAAAATAATATTAATAAAATTAATATATGTAGAATCGGAGGATCTATATTTTAAGACCTTTTTTTGACTTTTATTATTTCCAGATTTGTCGTTGTAGCTACATTTTGTTCTATTGTCTTTTAACATATGAACTCGTCAAAAAAAAAAAAGAAAAGAGAGAACGCCAACTACTAAGGGAAATTTACGACGTCCGCGTTTTTCATGCCTGGCCGTCATACAGAGGACTGACCGTCATATGGAGAACGCGAAGGGTTCGGTCTAGCCTGCGTAGACAATGCATATAATTGTATACGTATATATTTATTTATATATATATATTTATTATATATTTATATACACAATTTTCTTACATGCTTATAAGCATGACGTCTTTTAAATAAAATGTATTATTAATAAGACGAGGGACCAGGTATGTCGGCAACATCAGCGTCTGCAGCATGTAGCTTTAAAATATTTTTTTATTTTTTTTACAGTAGTAGCATATAATTTGTCCGCCGACATAAGAAACAAATGTTTTTCATTAACTTGCATGTTTATAGCTGTTTCTCCCCTCGTCTTTAATGCAGATTTAAATACACAAATAGCATTAACAGAAGCCGACGAAAATTTATTACGTTTTTTTGTTTTTACATTATTTAAAAGAGAAAACATTCTCTCCGGATCGGCATTAGAATTTGGAAGCGATCTAATAGTATTTATAACATTTTTTAAATTAGGATATTTAGCATTATTATTGGTGTCTCGACGTTGTAAAATTTCTTTCCAAGCATTATCAAAATTTAATTTAGTGAGGCTTTGTTTTTCTTCCATTGTAAAATCTAATGGTAATGCAATCCATTCTTTTTTTAAAGCATCTTCATCAAAACCGCTAATAGTTTTAATGACGAAAGAAACGTTATTGAATGATGTTTCTCTATTATAAAATAAGCTTACAAATGGTTGAAAAACTATTAATTGTGATAAAAATGTGTCATTTATTGATAATCTTTTACGAATTTCTTCTGCAGCAGTCACATAAAATGTTAAACAATTTTCTCGAATAATTTTAACAATGTCTACGTGACCTTCCAGTAGTAATTCGTTAAGATATTCCTCACATTCTGAACCCAAAGTAACTTCATTAAGATCTTTTTGATTCTCCTTTAGAGAGAATGCAATATTTTCAGAAAATGGTTGTAAATGCTCTTCTTTTAAAAAATTTTTGCAGATTTGGAAAAAAAATTTTTTGGATTTTGGTTGTAATAAATGAATTCTGGTTTCTAATGCTTGAAAAAATGCATTAAATGCATTAAAGAAATTTAAAGTATATTTTAAAAAAAGAAAATAACCTTTTTTTCTACGTTGTTCATCATAGACAGTAGATATTCTCCAGAATTTTTTTTTTCCCTTACAACCATTTCGGTAAGAAAATATTTAATTGTATCCCAAGATTCAAGAAGTCGTTCGACACATAAATAATGAGACAGCCAGCGTGTATCACATAATTTTAATATTTTGCGATTTGTTTTTTGGAAACATTCACAAAATTCTCTGAAAATTGCTGTACGTTTTGGGCTGCTGTTCAAATAATTAGAAATTTTTTTTATAAATTCATTGCAATACGCAGGTATTTTATTACATGCAGTATGCGCTGCTAATGCAGCGGAGTGGCAAGAGCATGTTAAAGTTAGTAAACGTGGACATAGTTCTTCCAACTTTTTTTTGAACAATAAATATTTCCCTATCATAACAGATGCGTTATCGCTCGATAAGGCAACAATATTTGGAAATGGTATCTGCAGTTTCCACATTTCACATTTAAATGGCTGAAACAACTTTTCTGCGCTTGAATCTTTGGCATCAATATCGATTAATTTGACTAATTGCGAGCGAACATCTAATGTCTCCGAATCAACGTATCGGACAAAAAAGTCATCCATTTATTATTAGATATGTCTGATGTTTCGTCAATAAAAACTGATAACTTTGTATTTTGAATTTTATTGACGACACGATCCGTCTCAATCGGACACAAAACGTTTGTAATAATGCTTTTACATTTCGTTCGACTCATGCTCATGCTTTTCAATACGTCAGGATCTTCTCCTATTTGTTGAAAAAATGTAAGAATCTCTGTTGCATTTTGACGAGAAATGTTTTTATCAGCAATTAATGCTGCATATCTGATTTCCGCGGATTTTTTCGCTCATTAAATGGCAAAAGAGATTTATTTTGCATATTTAAATCTTCTAAATTTGATTGATTTTTTTCTAGATATTTTTTATATATATTTATATGTGTTTTGGATTCTGCATGACGATGGATTTGCGATAAACTACTAGCGATAGATTTATCGCAAATCAAACAAAAAAATAAACTTTCGTCATGTGGCACTTCACGCAACCAAAGTTTAAATTCTTCAATATCTAACCATTCTTTTTTAAATATTGATTTACGCGATTTTTTTATTGGTATCTCAACATTATCTTTACTATTATTATCAGATGATAATGTATTCTTTTTAATATTATTTTGATGATACGCAGAGTCAGCATGTCTTAATATGTATGTTGAATTGCACGAAAAAGTTTTACATATTGCATATACTGCTGTTACGTCCTGGCCTGCACGAAGGAAAGGCCGCTCGAAGGTCGTAACAGCGTTTTCCCGAAATCGGAGTGATTTCGGGTCGAACGGACTGTCTGGCCCTTTTGCAGATCAACGACTGGATAGTCGCTTTTACCTGGCTTATTTCATTGGTCCGTTCGTCGGTCCTTTTCGATAAGGGAATTAAATCCCTTTTACGCGGGATAGGACCTTGTGCGATCTCGGGGGATATATGAAGGAACGCAGGGGTTTAAATAAGACTTTAAATTCGCGTAATGTAAATAATTATCATTTATTCAAAACAAATAAAATCTTAATAATATTCGGAGAATTAGACATTTGAATTTGTGGACATGTATAAACAATTATATATGAGTGTGTGTGTAACGTTGATGTGCTATGAGGCGGTTGAGGATTCGCGTTGGCTTTTGATCGTCCCGTTTCAATCGGAGAACGCGTTTCAATGCTCGACGGGCAGCGATTTCCACTACTTATTAAGTTTAGTCGCGATTCCGGGGATTTATTCACTTCCGTGATCGTAGAAGAATGAAAGTACGCACTGTTGGCTGTATATTATTTGGTGAGCGGGTTGGCAGCTATAGGTTGATCCTCAGGATCGATGGTTCCTTCGAGTGGTGTGGGCGAAGGTGTAGGTTGACTGGTAGCTGGTTGTTGAGCCCCAATGGTCACAATGTATGTTTAATGCGAGGATCCAGAAGTGTGTAACTGCCACGACGTAGGCGGAATTAATAGAGAGCGTTCTTGGAAGATTCGCTGCTTTTATACTATTCGTCTGCCCTTCCTATAGGGCAAAGGGCGTCTTCTTTTCTTGTGACTCATAGTCATACGTTCGGTGTTTAATCCCCTTTGCGCAACGTATTGCTTCCTTGTATGAAGAGTTCTTTCCTAATTCCGATCTTTGGTCTACTGATAGCGTGTGTCGATCGTGATATTTCAACATTACCTATGACTTATTGATCAAAGTGTAGGTTTCGTAATCTCACCGATCGAGTTGTTTCACAATCACTGTCTTTCTCCGTTTAATTCTTATAACTAATTTCGGTCTTATAATTAATATGTTCGCGGAACGCGAATCTGCGTAAATCGGGGAGGAGAAAAGAATCGTGCAGTCCACAGGACGTAACACCCCCCCATCTTAGACAAATGTTGGGGGTGTAACACAACATTTGCAAAAAAGAAATGAAAAATTTTCGATTATTTTCTTGCCGCGATTTACGAATATCGGTAGAAAGAACCACATTTAACCCGTTGGTTAATTGTGCTTCCTTTAGTTAACATGTATCTCTTTTTTTTAAAAGGAGGAAAGAAAGAGGCGACCACCAAAACCCCTTCCTTATTCTTTCGTTCTTTTCTTACATTTTTTTTATTTTATTTTATTACTGGTAAGGACGCGTTTCGTGCGCGTGGAATCTTTTTCCCTTTATTTGTCCATATCGATAAATAGGAGGTGTGAAATATTTTTGAAATAACACGCGGTTTACTGATCGTTGTCAGTGATTTATGGTTGTTTCCTTTTACCGTTCTTCTTTCCTTCTGGGAAACACAGCTTGGCCCCATCCGTCTACCAGGTGTTCGTAGTTAACGTATAGAAATTCTTCTATACATTCGATACATTCTTCTGCAGGTTTTATTAGTACGATTATTATTTCGCACTTAGTGCAGTTTGTTTGGTTGTCTGCTGAGTCCTTATGGACTAGATTGTGGGGTGGTAGTGTCATATACTCCTCCTTGGTTGATATTTTATTATAACATTCTTGGCAGATTTTAGAGTAGTCTTCAGTATTTTGATAGATGTTCCCCCGTGCTTGTATGACACATCGGATTTCCATCAATTTTAAATAAGTTTCAGGGTGATCTTGTGGTCTCACGCCGTCGATGGGTCTTTGCCGTATTTCTTCTGTTATTTCAGGAGTCCATTGGAGTTGATGATATATTGGCATTGTTATACTGGAACTGACGATCAGGTAGTTTTTCTATAGAATGGAAAATGATTCCACGTTCACGATTACGAAGAATATTAAACTAAAATATTGGTGTATACGTGTTGGTTATATATATATATATATATATATATATATATATATATATGTTTTCATTTATAAGGCGGGTTCAACGTCGGCTGTGATTTTTGTGTGCAGCTCTGCATGTCCTAGTTTGACAAGTACTCTAACGTTGTATGCTCTGTTGAATTCGCTGTCGGTTTTCATATGTAGTTTTACGAGTGCCGCTCCTTGTCTCAAGGGATGTATGATGTTAATCCATCCTTGTTATTTTTCTAGAAGGAGTTGACATAAGGCGTGTCCTCCTGGGCCAAGTGGTTTTGTTGGTGGGGGCCTTGGTATAGGCTAACCCGCAGATAATGGCCTGCCATGGCAATTCTTTGAATCTATCTTCTAGGATGTAAACATCATTCGCGTGGTACCAGGTTGTCCTGCTCCAGTCGCCTAGTACTACTTGGACCATCCAGATAGGCTTGTCGATGCTTCTGATGAAGCCGCGTTTCCACGTTTATTATTAGATATTGGTTTGATGTGCGATATTCGTAAACGATTAGGATGTACTATGCGGCTGTTTTTCTTTATTTTGATCTTTACATTATTTTTATTTAATATCTCTAAAATTTCATGAGGTCCGGTATACTGGTCTCCGAATTTACCTGGTTTCGGTCCTTTTAACAAGAATACCTGATCTCCGGGTTTAAAGGTCTGAGGGTTTAATTTTTTGTCGTAATATTTTTTTGATTTGACTTTTGCTGTTACTACGTTTTCGCGCGCATTACGTTGAATCGTGTGAAGTTGTGTGACAAGATTTATTAAATAGTCTTCATAATTTGCTAATTTATCTTCAGGTGGAAGAAGTTCATTTGACGGAACTCGTGCTATTTTTCCGAAAACTAGTTCGTACGGAGTGTGTTTTGTGGCTTCGTGTATGTACGCTAGTATTATAATTGAACATAGCTAATCCGATCCATCTGTCCCATTGTTTTTGCTCGTTTGCGTATTGTTTTAAGTATTCGCTGAGTGCGTGATGTGATCTCTCCAATGATCCGTTTGATTGAGGATGAAAAGCTGTTATGCGAAATTTTCGTATTTTGAATAATTTGGCAATTTTCTTCATTAAATCGCTAATAAAATTTCTTCCTTGATCTGTAAGTATAGCTTTCGGCGCTCCGAGCACGCAAATAAAACGGTCTACAAAGGCTTCCGCAATGGTTTCTGAGGTTTGGTCAGGTAGCGGTATCCCCATACAATATTTTGTTAGCTGATCTTGTAATGTTAATATATTCGTTGCCTCTTTCGGTCTTAGGTAGTGGGCCTACGATATCCATAGCTACTTTATCAAGCGAAGTGCCAGGCGTGTCTGTGATTATCATTGGTTGTTTTGTTTTAACTCGAACGAGTTTTTTCAGTTGACATTGTAAACATTGTTGTATGTGTTTTTGAACGTCTGATTTCAAATTTTCCCAATAATAATTGTGTTTAATTCTATTATATGTTTTGGTTACTCCGCGGTGTCCTCCTGTTGGTGAGCAATGCATTTCGTCGATTATGACAGAACGCAAATCCTTCGGTAGATATTTAATTTGTCCATTGCAAATAATTATTTTCGTAGTTGAGTTAATAAATATCAATTGTAGTTGTACCTTGATATTGTTCCAGGGAACGTTATTAATGAAATCGGTTTTTGCAATGCTAATTGTTTCTAATTTTAAATTTTTGATAACGTTATTTAAATCTTTCAAGGTTTTTAAGATGTGATCTAGAGTTGCCGTAGGGCCTACTCGTTGTTCGTCGTTAACAGGTAGCGCGATATGATAGTAGTGTTTGTATTTTATGGCCTTGGCTTTGCCCAAGGTAAGAGATCCTAAATTTGGTAGTTCGTTTCGCTCGGAAAGTTTCTGAGATCCTGAGTCTAAAGGATTTCCTTGGGTGTCGACAAAATATGCTACGTTATCTTTTCGTAGGAATAATAATTCGCGAGAATCTATGATGTTGCTTTTAATTATTTTATTTTCGATAATTCTGGGTTTCGCTTTCCTTGCCTTTAGATTTTGATTTATAATGTCTTCTTCGTCTTCTTCTTCCTCTTCGGTGTCGAGGTCCTTGTCTGATGTGTCGTTTTTTTCTTTGTTTTGTTCAATATTATCTTCTTCCTTAGTGGTTTTTTGTTTATTACCTTGTCCTGCAGTTTGGCTTCTTGTCTGTATCTTGTCTATTCTGTCTTGTTTAGGTGGATCGTGTATTAATACTTTTTCTGTAGTTTGTATTATGGTCGGTTCATTTATTTCTTCGAGTGTAAAAGGTATAGAATCGTTATTGTTTTTGACAAAATTAGCTTCAGGTATGGGTTCTTCGTTATCTGAGAGATATAAATGAAAATCGTCTTCCTCTTCTTCTTCTTCGCTATCTGATTCTTCTAACATTTTTGAAATTATTTCTGCATCTGCGGGGTTGTTTGGATTTAAGGTTTTTCTTTCTTTTATTAGTTTACAATCGATTTCTTCTAGATTTATTGGATTTCTTGATAATGCGTCTGCATTTACGTTAGTTATTCCTGCCTTATATACGACATCGTAATCGTATTCGGCTAATTTTAGTCTCCAGCGTAATATTCGCATGTTTGCGTCTTGAGCATTTTTAAACCATAATAATGGTTTATGATCGGTGACTAATGTAAATTTTCTCCCATATAAATACGGTCGAAAATGTTTGACGCAATATACTATAGCTAAAGCTTCCTTTTCGTATGTGTCATATTTTATTTCGTTATCGGTGAGGGTTCTAGAAGCGTACGCGATCGGTCGGTCTTTATTTATTTCTCCCTGTGATAATATTCCTCCTATTGCTATTCCTGATGCGTCTGTGGTTAAGATAAATGGTTTCGAAAAGTTAGGATATTGCAATACAGGTTCTTCACATAATTTTTGTTTTAAAATTTCGAATGATTCTTCTTGTACGGCTGTTCATTCAAAGCGGGTGTCGTTTTTCAGTAAAGAAGTAAGTGGTTTTGCAAATTTAGAAAAGTTCGGTATGAATCGTCTATAATAACCTGCAAGTCCCAAAAATTGTTTAATATTCTTCGGTGTTTTGGGTCTCGGAAATTGTTGTACTGCTTCTAATTTTTTTTTGTTCAGGTTTTACTCCATCTTTGCTAATTACGTGTCCTAAATATGTTACTTCATTTTTTAGAAATTCACATTTGCCTGGTTGTAATTTTAAGTTGGCTTTACGAAGTCGCTCTATTAATGCGTTATATTTTCGTTCATGTTCTTCTACAGAGGTAGCATAAATAACAATGTCGTCCATATAGACAAATAATTCCTCGCCTTGTAATCCAGTCAATACTAGGTCCATTAATCGTTGAAAGGTAGCAGGTGCATTTTTTAATCCGAAAGGCATTCGGTCGAATTCATAATGACCGAAAGGAGTGGTAAATGCTGTTTTATGACTGTACTCGGCCGGATCCATTTTTGATCCATTTATGACCTGACTCGGCAGGATCCATTTTTATTTGATGGAATCCGGAAGCTAGATCGCATACTGAGAAGTACTGTGCTCCTCCTAATTGATCCAATATATCTACGATGTTGGGTAATGGATAAGCGTCACCGATAGTTTTGTCGTTTAACGCTCGAAAATCGAGAACCATTCTCCAGCGTTTGTTTCCCTTCGAGTCTCCTTTCTTTGGCACGATCCATATGGGCGTATTATAAGGTGATTGAGACGGTTTTACGATGCTTCCTTCTAACAGTTCTTCTACCTGCTTCTTTATTTCTTCTTTGTGTAATGGCGGGAATCTATACTGACGAGTGTTAATCGGTCGATCATCTATAGTGGTTATTTGATGTTGTAAAACATGAGTAGCGGTCAGTTTTTCTCCAGGAATATGAAATCGATCTTGACTGTTTGTTATTAATTTTAATACGTTCTCTTGTTCTTCTTTATTTAGATGTTCTAACCGCAGTAATTCCATAATTTGAGTAAATCGAGTTTCCTTTGGTTGTTCGGAAACTACTAGGCAGTTATGTAGATCGATATTTTCTACATTAATTTGGTGTTTTTCTTTATGATTTAATTTTCGTTTTCGTGGGAAATTTTTTATAATTTCTTGAGATTTGTCAAATAAGGATGCTGAGATTTTTGGAGACGGTCCTTTTTTATTCTTGACTGTTTTATTATTTATTTTTTCAATATCTTTATTATATTCTTGAGCTTCTTTTAGAAGATTTTCCATTGTAACTTGAGAGGTTTCTAATTCATTTTCATTATTTATAACAGATAATCCAATTTTTGGAAATGTAAGTTTTGGAAGGGATAAACGATCCTTTGAATTTTTGGAAAAAGGTTGTGTCGAATTATGAAATGAGGTTTGGTAACTTCCCTCTTCGGAATCGACGGAGCTAGAATTTTCTGACAAGGTTTGACATTTTTCCTTCGAAATTCTAGGAATTTTTTCTTTTGGGAGATTTTTATAACTTTCTTCTCCAATAATTTTTGGATTATCAAAATTTTGAGAAGAGGTTTGGTAACTTCCCTCTTCAAGGATTTCTGGATCATTATAATTTTCAGGAGAGGTTTGGTAACTTCCCTCTCCAAGGATTTTTGATTTATCATGATTTTCAGGAGAGGTTTGGTAACTTCCCTCTCCAAGGATTTTTGGATTATTATAATTTTCGTTTAAATAATTTTTATTCCCTCTCTTACTTTTAATTTTATTCTTTCCTTGAATCATTATTGAAAATTCATCCTCATTGTCTCTAAATATCATCGTATCTTTATCTTCATGGTCTGTGTTAACGTTAGTCTGGTCGTTATCTGACCCTTCTTTCTTGTTATCAATAATTTCGATATCGTCGTTAAATAGTTCGTTCAGTGGTTTTAAACGAAGTGTCGGTACGCGAACTTCTATTTCTTCATCTAGAGTGCTTATGACATTTAGATATGCTTTTCCAGAAATAGTTTCTACGATAGTATCTCCTAGGAAAATTCCATGTTCTATTTTTAATTTCGGTATATATCCTATTTTAATCTCAGGGTTCTCTATCCTCACAAAAAATAGCGATTCTGATCTTGGAGATACTATTATGGTTTCCGGGGAGAAAAAGGGCACATTAATTCCGGAAATATCTAAATGTCCTTGAGCGTAATCTATTTTTGAAAAAGTTTGTTTGAAGAAATCGTTTCCTAATATTCCGGATTGTGGAATCGGAAAATCGTTGGCAACGATGTGAAATAATACCGGTAATTCAAAAAGTGTTAGTGTAATTTCTCCTAGGGTATAGACAGGATAATTGTTTATGCCATTTAATTTTAAAATATTCGAATAATTAATACTTGTATTTTTGGGCACAAAATTTTCTTTAATTATATTCGGTCCGGATCCCGTGTCTAACATAAAGGTTATTTGAGTGGTAATTTTATCGATTTCAATCTGTACCGTAGGCACGCGACTATGTTTGTCGAGGCTTACAGTTACAGGCCTGATTTCGGGTTCGTAGTTATTTACTTGGCTTGCCGCTGCACGGATGGGTGTGATGTTCGCTCGGCCCCCGATTTTACATCCGATGTCGAGGGTCCGTTGTAGTTTCCTTGCTCTTTTTCTTTGCGGCGATTGTTACTCGTAATTCGTAATTGACATGTATCGAGAAGATGGCCCTGTTCTTTGCAATATCGGCAGAATAAATTGTCTTTATGTGTTGGTATTGGATTGATTTTAGAGCGGCAATTTCTAGAGATATGGCCATAATTGTTACAAGTTTGACACACGATATTAGTATTGCGTTCATTTTGTTTCTTCCAACAATTATTAGCCGAGTGACCGGATTTATCGCACCATTGGCAAATTACTAAAGATTTATTTGTTTGTTGATTAAAGTTATTCTGTCGACATGATTTTGCATTATGACCAATCTTAGAGCATAATTGACAAGTAATGACCTTTTCCTGAATTACGTTAATTGATTGTCGAGATCGTGGGTCGCGTAACCGACATTTATCTGCGCTATGCCCGCGTTTTTTACAAATTTGACAGATTAAAATATCCGTTCCTGTGTTTCCGAAAGGATTTTGATTTTGTGGTGAAAGTTGAGTGAGCTTTCGACAACTACTTGCTGCATGTCCTTCTTTATAACAGATTTGGCAGACTTCTCGAGATAGATTAACAGGTAGCGGTGAATGTTGACTTGATTTAGCGCCTTGTCGTAAATCTGTCATTTGTTGAAGCTCTCTTTCTATTTTTAACGCGTCGGCCACGGTTTCCTGTACGTTTAAGTCTCGTGCTATTCTTTGTTCTATTTCGGGTTTTAGTCCTCTAATAAAGCATTTACACATATCTGTTTCTATAGTTGCTTTTATATCCTGTTCAGGCATGGCGTTCCCTGAGCTTCGATATGCCTCTAGTATTTGTTTTCCGAGAAGTTTAACCCGATTCGCGTAAGTGACGACATCTTCATTATTTTTCTGATAAACGCAACCTAATTCTCCTTGTAATTGATAGACATTTTTGGAGGGACCGTAAATTTTCTTCAAATACGTTGTTAATGCAGCTACGGTATTAAAATCTTGATCTTGTATAGTACGACGCGCTTCCCCCACTATTCGCGTTCTTATAATTTTAGCGAATTGACACTCTGCCTCTTTAGGGAGCATAGATTTTGCTTCCTCGCATCCCTCAATAAAATAATTTAGTGGGGTGTTACTACCGTCAAAAAAGGGAACGGCTTCGACCGCGTATTTTAAAGTGGCGAAAGGATTAGCGTTAGCCATGTTTATTGGTGGACCTCCGGATTCGCCGTTAGAATTATCGATATTAATTTTGAAAATCTGATTTTTTGAGTCAATAAATTCGACTTGGTCGGATTCGTCGGGTAATTCACTTATTTCGGTTAAATTAGAATCTCCTAAAAAATGTACGTGTCGAGGCGTAGATGCTGTGAATTTTGATTTAGATTCACGTGTGTTCTGTGTGGTGTTTCTAACGCGGTCTTGTAAAGTTCATCTATTTCGTCTTTGTCCGTTGTGCTTCTAGTCCCTTTACTCATTCCTATTCCCAAAGATCGCACATTTCAATCCCGGACGAGCCCCCAATTAAACGTATGTTACGTCCTGGCCTGCACGAAGGAAAGGCCGCTCGAAGGTCGTAACAGCGTTTTCCCGAAATCGGAGTGATTTCGGGTCGAACGGACTGTCTGGCCCTTTTGCAGGTCAACGACTGGATAGTCGCTTTTACCTGGCTTATTTCAGGGGTCCGTTCGTCGGTCCTTTTCGGTAAGGGAATTAAATCCCTTTTACGCGGGATAGGACCTTGTGCGATCTCGGGGGATATATGAAGGAACGCAGGGGTTTAAATAAGACTTTAAATTCGCGTAATGTAAATAATTATCATTTATTCAAAAAAAATAAAATCTTAATAATATTCGGAGAATTAGACATTTGAATTTGTGGACATGTATAAACAATTATATATGAGTGTGTGTGTAACGTTGATGTGCTATGAGGCGGTTGAGGATTCGCGTTGGCTTTTGATCGTCTCGTTTCAATCGGAGAGCGCGTTTCAATGCTCGACGAGGCAGCGATTTCCACTACTTATTAAGTTTAGTCGCGATTCCGGGGATTTATTCACTTCCGTGATCGTAGAAGAATGAAAGTACTCACTGTATATTATTTGGTGAGCGGGTTGGCAGCTATAGGTTGATCTTCAGGATCGATGGTTCCTTCGAGTGGTGTGGGCGAAGGTGTAGGTTGACTGGTAGCTGGTTGTTGAGCCCCGACGGTCACAAAATATATGTTTAATGCGAGGATCCAGAAGTGTGTAACTGCCACGACGTAGGCGGAATTAATAGAGAGCATTCTTGGAAGATTCGCTGCTTTTATACTATTCGTCTGCCCTTCCTATAGGGCAAAGGGCGTCTTCTTTTCTTGTGACTCATAGTCATACGTTCGGTGTTTAATCCCCTTTGCGCAACGTATTGCTTCCTTGTATGAAGAGTTCTTTCCTAATTCCGATCTTTGGTCTACTGATAGCGTGTGTCGATCGTGATATTTCAACATTACCTATGACTTATTGATCAAAGTGTAGGTTTCGTAATCTCACCGATCGAGTTGTTTCACAATCACTGTCTTTCTCCGTTTAATTCTTATAACTAATTTCGGTCTTATAATTAATATGTTCGCGGAACGCGAATCTGCGTAAATCGGGGAGGAGAAAAGAATCGTGCAGTCCACAGGACGTAACACTGCAATAAAATAAAGACTACTATCAGATGATACTTTACATACCCAAGATTTGTATCGGTCGTCTGTAAGCCAAGCTTCTGCAAAACTTCGCTTACGAGCTTTTCGGGGCTTCGTTAATTCAACACATATTTTTCGTTACTTTATACTATTTGTTAAAGCGAAATATATATACTGATCAAGAGCTAATTGCTCGAAAATGAGAGATGTTTATAGTAAAACGGTCTACAGCTGACTCGACGAATTTCGAAGACATAAATGTCAAAAACCTGTCGCTAGATTTTATTGTGTCAAACAGCTGATTGGAGAGCTGCTTGACAAGACGAGACGCGCGGTAAAACGATCAACACGCGCAAAAAAGGTAAACACGGCTCGTCGGGAAGCCGAATATAATGATTGAAATACATTTCCCAATATACAATATTTTAAATTTTTTGACGGAAGAAACCACCACCTTCTCACAGTTTCCGTTGAGCAACAATATGTACGTCGTACATTAGTACAAAATAAATAGGGAATAAAAAGAATAAAATCTTAAACAATATTTATAAATTAAAATATTATTTTATTACAATTATTTCTTTAAAGATAAAAAATCTTTTTTAATAGAAAGGTGTATATATTGGCCAAGAGTGGATTTTTATATATAAAATATACTTATAATTATTATTAATTAATAATTATTTTTAATTAAAATTTTAAATATAAGTTACTTAATTTATGTTTAAAATATATTAATTTTATTAATATTATTTTATAATATTAAATATATTTTTTATATTTTATATTTTCTTTTTGCATATTGGGTTGCATCGCCTACTCGCTATCGCCAGTATTCCGGATTCGCTCGAAATTCGTAGCTCTATTCTATCAAAAGAAAATAAAGGACAAAAGATATATACCTGTCCTCTTCTACAAATGTTCGAAGGACAAGGGTTCTCATCTTTTCGGTGCGCTCTGCGCTGCCGACCTACCTCCTCCACTGCAAGATGACTGTCGCGAAGTGGCTGTCGCGCGTGAAATCTTGCATCACTGGTCCGTCGACGGTTTCGTGGCGTCTGTGAACGCGGCCCTGAGGAAAAACGAGGAGGCTCCTAAGCTGGACAGCGCAGCCTCCCGTCTAGAGAGTTACGACGTCGTGGAATCTAAAGGTCTCGATGAGGAGGTGGAGAAACTGATCAAACTGTACAGCAATCTCGACATTACCACGACGCCGATGCCCGGGTGTCCGAAGGGCAGCCTGAGAACCCTCCTTCGAGAGGGGGATTTGAAACTCAGAGACGCCACCAGCAAAGTATGCGACAATGTTATTTATTGTTAGTCAGATCAAAATTACTTTTATATGAATAAAATAAAACTATATTCAGAAATATAAGTATATGAGATTAAAAGAGAATATCCATGATTGTCAATAATAAGCGAAATAATTGAAAATAATTCTGTTGTAATTTGACTTATTTTATGAAGTAGTTTCTATAGCTAATTTTTTTCTATATCTTAAAGATAGCAATTATTTAATTCTCACTGTGTTGAAATAAGAAATTACGGTCTATTAATTATCCTTTACAGATGGAAGTGCACGTACTATTATTGACCGACATGCTATTGATTTGCAAATCTACAACGAAAAAAATGTTTAAGATCATTAGGCAACCGTATGTTGTCGACCGCATACGAATACACGAGGTCAAAGAACCGTCCAGTATAGGATTGGTTTATCTTAACGAGTACGGGACAGTTTCGGCCGCTTTAATCCTGAGCGCCGGTGACCCGAAACTAGCCAAGGTGACTCGACAAACATCACGAATTACGACAAAGTTCGCGGAATGTTGATTCACTGTTCCGTTCGATTTAGATTCGTTTGTAGTGTACCTTCATTAACGACGGTCTTCACTAATGTCGCTTAACTAGATATAATTATAGTTGAAATTAAATTTTTATCTTTCTTTGTAACTAACAACATGTATATACATAATGCAATTTTTTAATAATCTAGAGAAGATTGAATTAATTAAATTTAAAGTTAAAATTGGTCGATGTCGGTGAAACCGCAAACCTTCATGATTTTAGCTAATGCGGTTTCTAGTTTACGAGCGGAAGTTGTTTTAAACTAACAGTACCACATGCTTTTTCAGTCGTGGATGGAATCCTTGAGACACGCTCAGCAACAATTCGTATTGATGAAAGCACCGTCGCTCGGTGCCGAGCCAGTAATGAATCTGGCACCAGTTAGCAGGCAACCGAGTACTTTGGGCGACGGCGATTTCGAAACGGAAGAGTGCGAGGGGACCTTTCCAAGAACTCCGCGTGGCAGTAGCAGAGCCTCACATGTTAGCAGTCTCGCTCATAGTCATAGGTACGAGGTGTGTTCAAAAAGTATCGCGAATTTTGAATTTTCGCGGGTTACGTATATTCGAATTTTTTTGTGGCGTTATGTTGGTACTCATGTCTCTCACTTATGCCGACAAGCTCGGCCATTTTGAATGTTCACTTAATTGTTGACAGCTGCTTTGCTTGCACGTGTTTTGGATCGTCTTCGATTTTTACCTATTCAAAAAAATGGATCAAAGAACCTGTATCAAATTTTGTGTGAAAAACGAAATTAAGTGCGCGGATGCATTCCGAATGTTGACTGTGGCATACGGAGAAGCTACCTTGGACCGAAGCAACGTTTATCGGTGGTACAAAATGTTCTCAGAAGGCCGAGAAGATGTGAACGACGAAGAGCGTGCCGGACGCCCGAGCACTTCAACAACAGACGAAAAAATTAATGAAGTGGAGAAAATGGTATTGGCCAATCGTCGAATCACCGTTAGAGAAGTTGCTGAGGACCTAGACATATCGATTGGCTCGTGCCATTCGATTTTTATCAATGATTTGGGCATGAGACGGGTCGCCGCGAAATTCGTACCAAAATTGCTCAATTGCGACCAAAAACAGCATCGCATGAACATTGCTAATGAGATGTTGGACTCTGTCCGCGACGACCCAAATTTGCTCCAGAGGGTCATAACTGGTGGCGAATCGTGGGTTTATGGTTATGACGTGGAAACCAAAGCTCAATCATCTCAATGGAAGCTGCCGCACGAACCAAGACCGAAAAAAGCGCGCCAAGTTCGGTCGAATGTGAAAGTTTTGCTTACAGTTTTCTTCGATTGCAGGGGCGTGGTGCATCATGAGTTCTTGTCACAGGGTAGAACGGTCAATAAGGAATATTACCTGCAAGTTATGCGCAATTTGCGCGAAGCAATCCGCCAGAAACGCCCGGATTTGTGGAAGAACAAAAATTGGCTTTTGCACCACGATAACGCCCCTGCTCACACATCGTTGCTTGTGCGCGACTTTTTGGCCAAAAACAACACACTAATGATGCCGCAGCCACCGTATTCCCCAGATCTGGCCCCCTGTGACTTTTTCTTGTTCCCTAAACTGAAGAGGCCCATGAAAGGACGACGTTACGCTACGCTTGACGAGATAAAGACGGCATCGAAGGAGGAGCTGAACAAGATAAAAAAAAATGATTTTTTGAAGTGCTTCGAAGATTGGAAAAACCGTTAGCACAAGTGTATAATATCTCATGGGGATTACTTTGAAGGGGACAAAATAGATATTCATGAATAAATAAATAATTTTTGAAAAAACACAAAATTCGCGATACTTTTTGAACACACCTCGTATGTTTCGAAAAGTAAAAAAAAAGAAATCTCGAAGTCTTGTTGTATTTAAAATGCCTATAAAATGCGTTCCATCATTTCTAGCGGTAGTATGGAGATGGAAGGCGCGTCTCAGGGAAGTAGCAGCTTTCTACCCAGTTATAATCCGAGCAGAAACGTCAGCGTGGAGACGAACGAACAACCGCGAGCGTCGAGTTCGTTGTCGTCGGAGGAAGGTGGCGAATCGAGTTCCGGGCATAATCACAGATCCATGCACATAAGGTGAGCGCGATGTTGAAACGTCAACAAACTTTCGCGATTTCACATTGATGAATCGCAAAGTAAATGGACTGTAATAACATCTCTATTAAAACTCATTGTCCGAATCAGGCGTTCGTTATTGAGTAAATCACCGACGCCGAACACGCTGAGTGTCCAAGTATCGTATTCGAGTCTGGGTCAATCGCTACCCAATCTAACACTGGCTACCTCACCGCAAACTTCTACCGTGTCGCCGACTCCACCGAACTCATTGCTCATCGTGCCGCAGATGACAAAGAGCAAAGACACCCTGCTCTCACCAGGACACCGAGGTAGCAATTACCGACGCGGATCTCTGTGCCTGCGTTTGTCACACTTTTCCGGGACCGAATTTCAATAAAAGACGCACTAACGTAGTCTTGCACACTCTCTAACTCTGCACGCTGATTAGATCATAGTAACATGTAAATTACTATATCACGAGTACTTCTTATTTAGAGCTTCTCTATTTCAAAACCACATGTCTTAATGCCATTTGCTTATTTGTATATTTGTGTTGTATCTTTTTTTACATTTATTTTACACAATTATTTTGCGATAATCAATTGCTTATGTTGTGTCTTGTAATATCCTTCATCTACAAATTCTATGTTAATCTCGGTATTAAGATTTTTTTTTGCGCTGAAGATGGCCCTAAGAAGGATCCGAAACGTCCGCGAATATTTTATTAAGATAATTTGGATCTAAATAAACGATGTGCGTTTGAATGCTTATATAATACATTTAATTTTTTAAAAAATTGCGCCCTATTAACAGCGCCTAGGCTCATATTGCCATTTACTCAGTTTAATGTTTATTTTATAACTTTTGTCAAAAATATAATTTTTATCTTGTTTTTTTATTTTCGGGATTGAAAGATTAGAAAAGATTGGCTACTTTAATCAAAATTCTTCATTAATAATTAAGTGTATAAATTGATAAATAATAATATATAGACATTTTCATTCATCTGTTGCACATGTTTGTTTACATATTTATAAATTGTATTTTAAGAAAACATAATCATATAGGAATGTACATTTTCCAAGAAGTGAAGAAGATAATACGTTATCATGCGATTGTAGCATGTATCGTGAAATTATTCGTTACGTGTTACATAATGATTTGTCATGCTGTGCATCAGATCTATAAAATTGAAAGATACGACAAAGTAATGTAGGATCGGAATTATTTTAAATTATAATATTGTATCGCGTGAATAATTTATCTTAGATATTGCGAATCGATAATAAAAGTACTTGTCTCGACCGTTATATTTACTCGAGACAAACTCGGCATTATAATATGGACGCAAACAAAAACAGTGTAAGTCGACTCGGATTGTTTCGTGAGACAGCCAAGTAAAAACAATATCTCCGATTACCTTGACGAGGTCGTAAGACAAAGCAATAACCGAAAAGTCAAGAATTATCTAGAAGTCTAAGCGAAAGAAATAAATACAGCCGATTAACTGTCGGAAGGAACAGTCCTCGCTCGAATTTAATACCGTTGACATTGCCAAATTATATTGTATCTTGAGCCAAATATATTCTATCTTATTTTTCACTGAGGGATTTAGAACAATTTCTTTACTGCCGTTCATCTGCGCTTACAGTAATTAAAACGCCATTTCGATATTGAATAATGAGTATTATTTGTGAGCATTAGCTTGATTTGTGTGAGTTTTAAAATAAACGTGCAAAATATGATTTTAATTGATAAGAAAATCAAATTTCATTTAATCTTTCTTGCGGATAATTCTATACAAAATTAAAAAAATGCAAATTATTCCGAGAAATGAATTATAGATGAGTCGTCGTAACGGATTGCAACTTGATACCTATGCCAACGCAAACATGAAATTAAATTCATCAATTCAAAAGTCATTTGTGAACTTGTGCAAGTCATTGTATATTGCGATAAAAAGGTCCAATTTAAAAAGCCATTTCGTTAACGTAATTTGCAAGGTATTTCGTCTCCTATTATAACCCTATTACACAGTTGGAAAATTTGTGTTTTCTTGTTAAAAACGGACCCCGTTAAAACTTTTGTGTTAAATATTTAACACATTCATGTGTTAATTTAACATATTGCTGTTATGTTAATTGGACTCAAATGTTAAATTATTAAAACAACTAAAAAAAAGTGTAAAAATAACACAATGTATATCTATTTTTAATTTTACACAATAAATATGTTCCGTATTATTAGTGACAAGATTTATCTGTTAAAATTTACAGAAAAAAATGTTAATTTTACTTTATAATATAAGTGGGGGTGATAAAATGTAAAATTAACAATTTTTTTAGTTAATTTTTACATTAAAACTATGTTAATTTTACACAAAATTTATTTTAAGTTTATTTGAAGTTTGCATTTATTTTATGCTAAAATATTAACACAATATTCGGACTTCCGTTTCCGGTTGCGTGATAGAAGGTTGGAGTGCTGTCAGAGAGTGTGTTTTGAGTGGTTATTAGAGGTAGGAGGAGGAGAAGAGGTGAGAGAGAGTGAGTCAGTGAGAATCTGGAGTGAGTGCAAGCCGGGGGATTGCAGGCGAGTTGGTAGAGAAGGGAAAAGAGCGGTGAGAAGAGAGTAAAGTGGTGCAGGTGGAGTGAGTCAGCAATTAGGGAGATAGGTGAGAACAGGTGTAGAGAGATCGGAGCAGGTGTAGTAGGTATAGGGAAAGAGAAAAAGGTAGGTGGCGCGAGAAAAGTCACTAGACATAGAGTAAGAGAAGTATAGAAGGGAAATGGATGAGGTGCAAAGAATAAAGAATGTTGAGAAGAGGGAGAGAAGGGCTAGCACGGGGACGCCGGAAGAGGTTTTAAAAAGGAAAAGGGATGAATTAGAGGATATGGGATTGAGAAAAGAGATGGAGGAGAAAGGGGACATACAGTGGTTATTTAGGAAAAGTAAAAAGGTGATAAGATCGCCAGAGACAGGAAGGAGAGAGGAGGCAGGAGGGATGGGGGAGAACATAAGAGAGATGGGGAGGGAATGGAAGGAGGAAATAATCAGAGAGATGAGAGAGATAAGAAGAGAAATTAAAGAGGAGATTAAGGAGGGAATAAGAGGACAGGAAGAAATAAGAGAGGAGATAAGGGAAAGGGACGTAATGTTCTTGTTAGAAACATGGGTAGATGAAAAAGGGTGGGAGAAGATAAGAGGGAGGTTACCTGTGGGATTTAAGTGGGAGGTGCAATATGCGAGGAAGAAAAATAGGAAAGGAAGGGCAATGGGGGGAATAGTAGTAGGGGTAAGAAAAGGGTTAGGAATAGAAGAAAAGGGTGGGCGGAGAAGGCAGGAATGATGGAGGTGATGATAAGGAAAAAGGGGGAGAGATGGAGATTGGTGGATGTGAACGTAAATGGGGATTTAGAAGAGAAATTAGGAGAGATGAGGGAGTGGACGGAGGAGGAGGGAGGTGGGATTAGAACGATAATAGGGGAGGATTTTAATGCTAGAACAGGAGAATTGGGGGGAAGGGTAAGGATAGGGGGGGGAGAAGAGGAGGGAAAGGAAAGAAGGTCGAAGGATGCAAAGGTGAATGGGGAAGGGAAATTGTTAGTGAGAAGATTAGAGGAGATAGGGTGGGCAATTGTGAATGGAGGGGTAGCAGGAGATGAGGAGGGGAGCTGGACGTACATGGGGCCGAATGGGAGATCAGTCATTGATTATGTGATTGTGAAGGAGGAGGTGAGGGAGGAAATTATGAGGGTAGAGATAGGAGATAGGATTGACTCGGACCACATGCCGGTAGTGGTAAGGAAAGAGGTGGAACTGGTCGGGAGAGGGGAAGAAGGAATTCAGGGAGAGGTTAGGAGTGATAGGGGAGAGGCAGGGAGATGAACAAGAAGAGAGAGGGGTAGAGGTGGAGTGGGGGAGGATGGAAAGAAAAATACAGGAAGTGCTAAGTAAGGGAAATGGGGGGGAAAGTAGGGAGGAGAGAAGAAAAAGGGGAGGGTGGTTTGATGAGGAGTGCAGAAAAGATAAGGGGGAGGTGGCAAAGGAGTTGAAAAGATGGAAGAGAAAAGGGGGGGAGGGAAAGGAATTAGAGAGGAAAAGAATAAGAGAAGAAAGAAGGAGTACAAGGGATTATGTAGGAAGAAGAAAGAGGAGGAGAATGAAGAATGGACTAGGAGGGCAGTGGAAGCGAGGACGGAGGGACAGGTATGGGAGGTAATTAGGAAAGAGAGGAGAAGGGGGAAAGGAGGGGGGGAGAAGGGATTGAGATGGAAGAATGGAACAGTTATTTTAGGGATTTATTAGGGGAGGTGGAGTCAAGAGTGGTGTTGGGAGGAAGCAGGAGGATAAGGGAGAAGGTGGAAGATCAGGAAGATCAGATAGAGAGGGGAGAAATTAGGAGGGCGATAGGAAGGATAAAAGATGGGAAGGCGGTGGGAGTGGATGGAATACCAGGAGAAGTGTGGAAATATGGCGGAGAGGAGCTAGAAGGGTGTGGGAATTATGTAATAGGATATGGAAGGGGGAAGGGTGGATTAGAGAATGGTGTGAGGGATTGAATACTGGAAGAGAGGGGAGAAAAGTTCTGGACAGGGAGGGGAGTGAGGCAGGGGTGTCCTCTGAGTCCGCTGCTGTTTAATATGATGATGGCGGACTTGGAGGAGGAGATGAGGAAAGGGAGATGGGGAGGAGTGAGGTTGGGAGAGGATGGAAAGATTAGGTAGATATTTGGAGGGGAAGGGATTGAAGTTGAATGAGAGCAAGTCGAAGGTGATGAGGTGCAGGAAGGGGGGAGGGAGGCTGAAGAAAGCTAGTTGGTATTGGAAGAGAAAGAAGTTGGAGGAGGTAAAGGAGTACAAGTATTTAGGCTATATGTAGTACAAAGGAATGGGGGGCAGGATGGACAGGTGCGGGAGAGGATGAGGAGGGGGGCAGCAGTATTGGGGCAAGTATGGGGGATAGGAAAGAGGAGATTTGGGGGTAATTGGGGGAGGAGAGTATGGCTTTTCGATGCGGTAGTGTGGACGTGTGGAGGAAGCGAGAGGGGGAAGGCGGTGAGGGGAGAGGGGGAGAGGGAGAGAGTGAGAGAGAGAAAGTGGAGGAGGGAAGGCGGAAGTAGCCGGAAGCGGAGGTCCAACATTAGAGTAAGCTAGTAATAAGATTGCGTAAGATAGGAGGGGGAGGGTGAGAGTGTGTGTGGAGGGGTAGTTAGAGCGTAAAGAGAGAGATGAAAGAGAGGTAAATGGTGCGAAGAGATAGGGCGAGAGTAAGGCGGAGTGGCGTGGCGTTTTGTTTTTTGTATATTGTATAGGCTAAGTCATAGGTTAAGGATAGATTATAAGTGGAAGTAAAGTTTGTGTAAAGGTTTGGGACCGCTCCTTAAGTGAAAAAGCGCCTTGCAATCCTCAAGTGGGGCAGCAATAAACGTTTCTAATCTAATCTAATCTATTAACACAATATTCGTGTCACCATTTAACATATCCGTATTATGTTAAATTAACACAAAAATTTCTGTGGACCGTTGATATTGGGACAGGTGATATTTGTTAAATTTAACACAAATTTTTCAACTGTGTACTTTTCATCTAGATTAATTTTATTTTGTATCAAAATTTTTTGAAATTAATTTATTTATACCTGTCGTCATTCATATATGTATATAAGTTGCATGAGATAAAAAATACTTTATTGCGATATACGCGGATTATTATTTAGAGTTAAATATTCATCAATCATGGAGAGAGTATAATCTCTCGAGAAAAATTAAAATCATTTCAAAAAACAATTGTCTTAATATACAATTCGAAACAGCGGCGATAAGTTTGAATCTCCAAATCCGCCTTTATATGTTCCGGAAGCTTGTCCCACACGCAGTGAACGTAATTGCCGCACATTCGCAATAAAACTGTTTTCGACACAAATTGTAGCTGTTCGGCGCTCAAATTACAAATATCGTAAGGACTTGATAGCAAGACAAACATTTTTTCGTTACTGAGCAATTCGCGGTTCCGCGCAGCTATAAATAGGCAGACGTTCGATCCAATCAGGAGTGTGAACATGAATTTCGTGCGACAACCTTTCGCGATGTGCGTGACGAATTACGACGCCAGATTACGATCGATGGGGGACAACGCGGAGATGCGTAGACACGGTACGATACTGCCGACTACTATACGCGCGATCGTTTGCGGCCCCTCGAATTGCGGTAAAACTAACGTGTTGATTAGTTTGATAGAAAGCCCGCACGGCGTCCGCTTTGAAAACGTGTACGTGTACTCAAAATCGCTGCAACAGCTAAAATATCGGTATCTGGAGAATTTGTTGACGTCGATCGATGAAATCGGCTATTTTACATTCTCCAATAACAGTGACGTCATTCCACCGAGCGAAGCATGTCCAAACTCGATTTTCGTTTTCGATGACGTGGCGTGTGACAAACAAAATACGATAAGAGAGTACTTTTCAATGGGACGCCACTCGAACGTCGACTGCTTCTATCTCTGTCAGACATACGCAAGAATACCGAAACATCTTATACGCGACAACGCAAACCTGCTAATCTTGTTTAAACAGGACGGTACCAACTTGAAACATGTGTACAACGATCACGTGAATACCGACATGTCATATGAGGATTTCAGTGAATTATGTCGTACTTGTTGGCAGCAAAAGTATGGATTTCTAGTGATAGATAAGGATAGCTCGCTTACGAACGGCCGATACAGAAACGGATTTAACGTGTTCGCGATACCGCAAAACAATTAGTCGTTGCCGATGTTCTGTCGAGAGAGGTGAAACACGAGCGTTCGACACTCTACCGACATGGTTGAGAACGATAATATTCGCGAACGTGAAAAGATAGCGAAGGAGATTGCGAAAACGAGTGAAGCAATCCGCAAGAAACATCGCGCTTTGAAGACCGGTAAGATCGATGACGATATCGCGATCAAGACCCATTTTAGACCTATTATTGAGCCGCTACAAAAGATTGTCGACAACTCGATCGCGGTGAATAACGAGCCGGAAATTACCGCAAAGATTAAAATCTTACCCATCAAGTACAAGGAGGAGGAGGAGGAGGAGTTGGAAGAGGAGAAGGATGATGCGACACCGAAAAAGAGGAAACGGTCAAACCCGAATCGCTCATCGACACCGCGTACATCGAATGCTTTATTGGATGAACCGATGATAAGCTCTACACCGTTCGCGACAACGAGAATCGTACAACCTATGATACTCGAAACACTCGCAAACGAAAATGTTTTCGAAACCTCGGGCAGCACGCTCGAAACATCGTTTGTTCGAAACACATTACAAACGCTGGAAGGTCGAGAAATGTTGCGAAAGCACTTGGGACCACTGGGACAAGAGTACTCGTACATGAGCACTCTCCTCGGTGGCGACAAAGAAAGGAAAATCGATCACGTGTACGGTGTCTATTTCGATAAGGATGAAATGCGTCTCGGTAACAAACGATTCGACATTGACAAATATGACTCTATAATTATAGACGAAGTGAAGTACATCGGTACACCAGGATTATACGAATTGATCTTCAAGAGAATTCCCGATGATGACATTTACACGGAGGATGTATAAATACAAGAGCATATTATTGGCGACGAACGCGCATAAACGCAATTATGACACACAAGGCCAATTACGAAACCACAGGGGATACAAGTACAAACATATAATCGCACCATTGATATCGATTGAAAAGAAAAAATCTGGAAAGAGAGTATTCATGCCTCACGCGATGGCACTAACCGACAATAAAATCGATTACATACACTGGGATGACCCCAACGAGCTAGTGGATCGGGTACGATTGCTGGACGCTTCGCGCCGAGCTGGCCACAACGCTCACGACAATGAGATCCTGTCGATCATCGAGGAATTTCGCGAAGCAGGCATTATTATAAATTGAATGGTGTCTCGACAAATCTAATCAGTCGATCAGCGTCACTCGTATCGGGGGAAAAAAATGCCTATCAACAAATTTGGATTATTCGAACCAAGAAATGATGCAACCGGCACAAGCGATCATTGGGATAGATTGGTGAAAAGTTACGTGCGCGGAAACGCTCTGTGTCGTGTCGCTACAGACTATGATGCAACCTGAAGCTGACACTGATGCCGTCAACAAACTGTATGTGGAATCCTGCGTTAAAAGATTGATGAATCAACAGAAAGAATCAGATGAGAAGCTGACTTCGTTCGAGAAGGATGTGCCGGCAATACAGATTGTGATAAACGAACCTCAATGCGCGGCTAACGCTAACTCAGAAACGGCTATCAACCTGAATGAGCAGCAGTGAACGGGTTAGGAGCGGCTATCGAACGGTTATCGAACGGCTACGAACAATTATCGAACGGCTACGAACAATTATCGAACGGCTACGAAGGATTATCGAACTGCTATCTAACTACAATGAGTGGTAGTGGTAGTAAACGGCCTAGCAACAGCTGCGAACGAGGGTACGAACAACTCAAGCAGGGTTGCGAACGAGGCTACGAACAAGTCATTAAAGACTACATACAAGGCTACAAACAACTCAAGCAGGGCTGCGAACGGGTCAGTAACGGCTGCGAACGGGTCAGGAGAGGCTACGAACGGGTTAGAAACGACTGTGAACAAGGCTGCGAACGAATCAAGAACGATTTTCGAATGGGTCAAGAACGGAAGTAAACAACGCAAGAACGGCTCAAGAACGGCTCAAGAACGGGTCAAGAACGGTTCAAGAACGGGTCAGAAACGGCTACGAACGGCTCAAGAACGGGTCAAGAACGGAAATGAGCGTTAAAACAAGCAGCGACAAACGGCGATCGAGAAAAGCCGACGAAGCGATGAAACAACATAGTTTGGAGAGACGGCAGTTGGTAAACGAACTGCACGCGCCGGCGAAAAAACATTTTCCCCGAAGACACGTCATAGTGCGGGGATACGATGATTTGTGGCAAGCCGACATCGTCGAGATGCGTCCGTATTCTCGTTTCAACAAAGGTTATCACTACATACTCACCGTCATCGATGTGTTGAGCAAGTATGCGTGGGCCATACCACTCAAGAGTAAAGGTGGAAGCGAGACGGCTGACGCTATCGCCGAGATAATTCGAGATAGCAAGAGATGCCAGAGAAACATGCAAACCGATATGGGGAAAGAATTTTATAACGCCGACGTGCAACGGCTTATACGGAAACATAACATCAATCACTATTCTACATATTCGGTATTGAAGGCATCGGTTGTGGAGCAATTCAATCGCACGCTGAAGAACGACATGTGGAAGATGTTTACGCTGAACGGAACTTACAAGTGGATCGACGCGTTGGCGGAACTCGTATCTGATTACAACGCGCGCAAGCATCGAACGATCGGCATGCGACACGCCGACGTCACCCCCGCGATCGCTGATAAACTTTTAAAAACAGTATATAGTAACATAAAGATTGCCGCTCCGGCAAAGTTCAAAGTAGGTGACCCGGTACGCGTTAGCAAGTACAAGAAACTTTTTGAGAAGGGTTACACACCAAATTGGACAACCGAAGTATTTAAAATTGTTAAAGTGCAGCGTACTAATCCCGTAACCTATCTACTCGAGGACTATCGCAAAACATCTGTCGCTGGAGCGTTTTACGAGCACGAGTTGCATAGCGCGAATTATCCGGACGTATATCTCGTGGAGAAAGTACTGCGCAGGAGGGGTGACGAGGTTTACGTAAAATGGCTGGGATTTGACAATTCGCACAACTCTTGGATACATAAGGACAATGCAATTTAATTCATACAAATTGTATTTATTAATTACTCAAAAATTAAAAAATATATAATATGTACAACATATAAAAATATATAAGATCTTTATTAATACATCTTTTCCGTTACTATATGAAATACATATACATATGTTACATAACATTATATCACACATACATTATATTACATTACATTTTATAAGGGTATCTGGTAATGTCCCCATGGTAATGTGTCGGTCGAATCAGGTATGATATACCGCTTATCGTCGTACGGACTTAGAGCAATTTTCGTCTCGCGAATGGTGTATACTTCATGCAATTTCGATCTAATACATGACTGACTACGTGTCATTTCAATCTCTTCATTCAGGCACCGCGTATAATCGTCGAATGTTATCGTTCTCGCGACAACGTTACTTTTGACACCTTTAACCTTTTTTGTATCTTTCTTACCATCTACTCGCAAAGCGTACATTTTTGCTCTAAGTCCTACAAATTCAGTCATTATCGTACCGTTATTTTTATCTTTCATTAGACCTGGCACCTTTTTATCACAAGCGGTATACCATACGCGTTGTCAATTGGATAATCGCTCGTATCGAATCTAGCGATATCGCGTTTCATATTTTCATACACGTCTTCGCATTTAATATGATATATTAAACTATCTGTATCGGTGTACATTACCCGACATCTGTCACGATAGAGCGGTGACTCGTGATGAAATTCGTACAGACACACTTTCGATATGTCGAGTATACACATACCAACATAGATTGGTTTGTTAAATTTTACTTCTAGTTTACGTAATTCTACGGCAATTAAATTTTCTGAAAAGACGCTCCTGCTATGGAAATTTGGTTTCGCTATCATCGCCTCTGCACCGTATCGTCCGTCCCACTTTGTCAATAATTTTACATCTACATGATTACGCACATTTTCCATCGTGTTGCCAAATACCGCGTTGTTCATCAATTTGTACAAATTTTTCTCAAAATCATTTTTCGCTTGTGTTCTAAATTTTGTATTTAGTTCAATGTAATCGCGGAGCCATGCGGATTGAGTGAATTGTAATACGCGATGTATTTTTGTAACGCGAAGGCCGTGACGCGTGCACTGCTGCAGGTTGCGATAGTGTATGACGTAACGCTTCTTATCATATAGCGTTGCGAGAAGCTTATCTTCCCGGGCGGTTTGTCACGTGTCGGGCAAAACGGTAGGTCAGTGTGCATGTCGTGAAGATGTTGCGGATATTCTAAATCTACTTCGAGGATATAGCCTGTAGGAATCGAGCGCTATTGACGAGATGTCAAAATTAGATATATCGTCGAAGCAATTCGAATGTTATATTTGTATGTTTTAACATGGCATCCCATGTATACCAGGGAAGAGTATAATAATACGTAGGGTCGAGTCCGTAACTCGCGATGCAAATGTCGCGAAAGTTTTCAAATATATCTGCCAACGACTGTACGAACATTGCACGTAATACCCAACGCTAAATACCTCGTGATGTTGGGAGTATGACGCATGTTCCGGCGTCTTCTTCAGCACACACTCCAAGTCGGCGTACACTACGAAGGGAAGTCGCTCCTTTCTGTTGTAGTTGTTGAAGTCGAGCCACTTGTCTTTATCGCTTGGTAATCGGATAGCGCAGTCGTTCATTTCTCGACAGTCCGCAATGTGAGCCTCCAATTTTTCGCTCAAATTAAAGAAGTGCAAGCATCTGTGAAAGAAAAAAAATTACAATTTTATTTACAATTTTATTTACAATTATTATATAGTTTGCAATAAATATACATACCGATCGCAGATATATTTTTGACCATTGTGTTTGCTCAGTTGCGTGCTGACAAGCCGGGATAGATTTTTTATATACGCGAAATGTCCAACGCTGTCGTCCTCCTCCACATACAGCATATTTACATGTTTTTCTCTCTTCCGATCGGTGAGCTGTATCGGAAGAATAGATAATTCCTTCTTCCTCTCAATGCCGTAGACGTTGATTGAGATGTTATTTGCCAGTTCAAACTTTTTAATTTGATTTAACGTCATCGGAAACTCAATGTCCTGAAGATTTAACACTGTCGTGTAATGGGAATATGAAAATTCTCGTTCCACATGTCTTTCTGCGGGGTACAGAGCGGCCACCACTGACCACGCGAAACATGCATTTTCCGTTGATCGCACGTTCACCACTGCTCTCTTCGTCATAATTTCTCGCGGTAAGTTTAGATAACACCCCGCGCGCATAGGATTGCACTTGTTGACGTTGACCGTAAGATCAAGGATTCGTGACAATGCCCATCCGCTATCACGTTCCTGAAACTCTTCGAGAGACGCCAATGTGGATTCGATGACATGCCGCTCATACCACTCGTGTAAATCGGACGTGCGAAAGAGTTCATAATTTCGCGTGTTAATGCTTTTGTTGGAGCGCTTATCACCTGTCACAAACTCACCGTTGAACACGGTATTTACTTTTGCACAGTTGTGTATTTTTATAACATCTTGCACTTGCTCGAGTACTACACTACTAGCGTCTTCCAAAAATTGTCGCGGTTCGATATAGTCTGCGTTAATCACCGCACCTGTCAGTATCCGATTTTCGAACGCGGTATCGATCTCTCGCCAAACGAGTCTTCCCGTGTTATTATCGCCACTGTAATTACCGCCACTGTAATTACCACCACTGGGTATAAACTGTCTCTGCAATCGAGTCTTTGCACCCTCGAGTCGCGCGATTCTAGCAACCAAAGATTGTCTATATCCAATGGAGAGTCGCGGACGCTTGACACGACTGCGTTCTTCGAGCAGTTTGATAAAGTCCTCGCAGCGCAGCGCCCATTCAAAATATTCGCCCAAGGTGGTGATTTGATGGGACCGCTCCAACAGGTCGCGTTCGTTCTGCTCGATGTTTTCCATTATTTCTTTTATTCACTATTATACCACTAACACTTCTAATACAAGAAAGTAACCACTAAACTTTTTTCACCGCTGCATCTATGCGCTTTCAAATCGTACTATGGTTTGACGCGCTCTCATCCTCCTTATATATATTTCACCTAATTCTATCTCCTTTTCTAACATTTGGCGTATCTCAAAAGATAGTTTCCCGAGATATCGGTTTTATGGATAGAGGAGTAAGGACACAAGCTGCCGAACGTTGGCGCCGATACGTTGCATTCTTCCTTAAAAAATATTAAGAAAAATGTTTCGCTCTCGTTTTTATGGGAGATTTTCCGCGAGGGTACAAAGCTGCCGAACGTCAACGCTTTTGCACCTAACGTTTAGACATGTTCGTCGCAGCGTCGGCCCTAAAATCTTCATTCCTTTCCTAATGATAAAATGTCCATAAAATGAAAAACATAGTTTTAATGAACTCTAGAACGCTCCGTTGACGAGCAGCCGGACATCGGCGCTTCCGTAATAAAATTATATTAACGAGGGTACAAAATTGTCAATCATTGGCGCTTGTTCTATACCTTTTTGGGGAAAATGTCTAAGACCCCTCATAAAAAAGTCGTAAAGATACCATCTACAAATATTGCACTCAGAAAACTCCCCCTCCTTTGTCGAAACATCCCCCTCCACCCGCGTGACGTCAACCCCCGCGCCTACGAGATACCCCCACCCCGCGTGACGTCATACCCCTCGTCTCGGAGAACCCCCCGCGCCCCGCACCCCCCTCAGAGGACCTGGGTTAGAACTCTCATAGTATTACTACTATAGACGCCTCTACTCCGTCCCATCCGAGGCATTTGCTAAGGCAAAAGAGCTCGCAAAAAGAGAAGAGCTGGATCGAGACCGATATAAGACGCGTGATCGCCGCGAACCAGAACCGCCGCGTAACGAACACACTCGTCGAATATATCCCCAGACAGCACCCCGCAACGAAACTTATTTTCGCGATCGCTACCCGAATAATACGCTACGTAGCAATCCAGTCAGACCCCCCGTAACGCGAGAGAGAGAGGAGCGCCCAACATACAACGATAGACGACAAACGTATAATAACACGAATGTTAATACGAACGCTCCTATTCGCCATAACGACCGTCCCAACAAATGGTGCCGTTACTGCAAGAACAGCGGCTACGAAATCGAAGAATGCCGGAAACGCGAGTATAATAACAACTTACAAAGGAACGAGTCGGTTAACGCGCTGAGCCCCGCGGGAAGGTCGGGTACACCTCACCAAGGGGCTCCCCCTCAAACGACCCGCCCGGTAAATTTAGTCGAAGGGACGAATACCGAGAAGCCAGAATCGCAACTCTAAATCTGCAAGGGCATTCGCACGCGCCCACCGTCGCGTTAGTCGCTGACGGGCTTTTACACGAAACAACATTCATGATAGATACAGGGGCCGCCCCTAATCTAATTAAAATCCGAAACTTACATCCCGAGACGAAAATTCAACAACACGACACGTTGTACCTTAGCGGTATAACAGACGGAAAAATAAAAACCCTCGGGTCCGCCGAAGTTCTTTACATGGGACATCCCCTCTACGTCCACACGGTGTCAAACAATTTTCCAATTTCTCAAGAAGGAATCCTAGGATCCGATTTTCTTCGAGATGCTAGTAGTATCGATTTTAGAGATCGGTCAGTACACTGGCAAAATATTCGAATTCCTTTTTCCCAACGCGAAACCGTGGTAGTGCCTGCCAGATCGCGCTCGACATTCTATGTCAATATAAAAAATCTCGACATCGCAGTAGGGTACATTCCGCGTCTCAGCGTCTGCGAGAACGTATTCCTCGGGGAAGCGATAGTCACTAATCGAAATGGGAAAGCATACTTTCACATTATTAACGCTAGCGACACTGACCGCGAATTAGTAGTCCCGACGATAGATCTACAAGAGATCGACCAAATTTCCGCCGAACGCGAAAACGATATTCCAACCGGAAAGAGCAAGGTGTTTACTATATCCCCTCTCGCAACAGACGAACATACTCAAGATCGAGCCACTGCCGTCCGAGAGCTTCTCCGATTAGAACACCTAAATGAAGAAGAGTTAACACACGTTACCGACTTGATACGAACACATAACGATCTATTCCGTCTATCGAACGAGATGTTAGGTTACACAGACAAAATGTCTCACAAAATCCCAACAACCGACGACCAACCAATCCACACTAAACAGTACCGATTCCCGCCTATCCACAAGGACGAGATAAACAAACAGGTTAGAGAATTATTAGACAACGACGTAATAAAACCCCTGAGTCTCCCTACAATTCGCCCCTGTGGATCGTCCCTAAAAAGCCCGATTCAAAGGGAAACAAGCGTTGGAGAATGGTCGTCGACTATCGAGCGTTAAACGAAAAAACAATAGGCGACGCGTACCCGCTACCAAATATAACAGAAATCCTCGACCAGTTAGGGAGCGCAAAATACTTCAGCGTTTGACCTCGCATCCAGTTCCACCAAATCCCGATGCATGAGTCGCACGCGCAAAAGACGGCTTTTTCAACACCTCATGGGCATTACGAATTTAAACGAATGCCATTCGGTTTAAAGAATGCCCCAGCGACGTTTCAGCGACTCATGGACCAGGTTCTATGCGGACTACAGGGAACTTTTTGTATATCTCGATGACATAGTATTGTACGCGAGCTCATTACGCGAACACGAAATCAAATTCAACAAACTGGCCGAAAGATTGCGTAGGGCTAACTTAAATCTCCAACCAGATAAATGCGAGTTCCTACGTAAAGAGGTCGGATACCTAGGTCACATAATCAGTGACGAGGGAGTAAAACCAGATCCGTCTAAGTTGCTCGCGATTAAAGAATTCCCCAGACCCCGACATGCTGTTGTGCCTCTCAGGGTACAACGGGATTTGTAGGATACTTTGAGGGGTCCGTTAGTCTTAGGAGTTAGGACTCCGAGTATCGAGGGTGGTGAAAAGAACACTTTGGTCACAAGAGAAGAGTTTATTCCAACTCACGTGTACAATTCTTTGGTATGTCGAATCGCAGCGCGTCCTCACAATAGATTAGCTGTAATTACTTGTCGCCCTCGGTTCGGAATACGGCCCCGAGGAGTTAATCAGGCGCGCTTATATTACCCGAAAGTAGGTTTTGTTTTTCGGTTAATGTGTCGCCTGTATGCAATCGGTTTTGCATCGTCTGCGTTTTACGATCTGGAATGTGTCGCGATGTCTTAACGCGTGTATGCAATCGCTTGCGTTTTTGATTTCGAGGCGCGCGCTATATCTTTTGAAATGCTGATTCTGCGTTCTCTTTTGTGGGTTTTTAGGTCGTGGTTGGGTCATAGTGTTTACGGTTACAACACTCTTCCCCCGCGGAAAAAAGAAAACGGATCGAGTTTTCCTTTTCCCTATTCTTCACGTGATGGTTTTGTCTTCTATTTCTTCGGTACAATATTATGGCTATTGTACTTATAATAAGAATGGCTGTATCACCTGATATTGGATATATAACTTGTTTTTTTAAAAACGGATTGACGCTGACGTTGTCTAGATCTTCTGTTAGATCTTGTAGTCTCGAGCTTAAATCCTTTAGTTCGGTAGGGTTCTGAATTATTTTCTTTAACTGTATTGTATTCAGGTTCGCTGGTATTTCGATTTTTAACCTTGAGATATTATATTCTGGTAAGTACGCTTGGAGATATGTGCCGTCTATGGTTCCCGAAGTTTTTACAATCATGTCGGCTGTTACTAATTTACAAGTGTTGCCTAGTGTGATTCGTCCTGTCCCCGCGATGGTTGTCCTATATTCTTCATGGTGTTGGCAGTTTATGGTTATCGGCTGCTCGGTAAGTGTGGAGTACAACCATGAGTGCTGGTTAGTCAGCTCAATCCATATGGTATGATTGGAATGTATATATCGTATGTCGCATAACTTTTGCCCTGGGGGGGGTGTGTGTGTATGCTTGAATTTCGCAGATCACATTGTCGTTTATGTGATAGATGGGCCTATTTTGTTCGCATATATAGTGATTGTCTACATTAACACATTTTTCTAAATTACTTTGCGTTATTGTTAGATAGGTTTGATTTTCGTTATCAATGGCTACTATCGGTTGGTTTATTTCTGCGAAGGTAAATAAATTCCCGTGGCTATAACTCGGTAGGGGGATAGCCTTCACTATGTTATATCTAGGATGCGAAATTAGTGGGAAGCGCAAAATAGTGTGTACGTAAGGGTTATTAAAATATGCGCTAACGGTTACGAATTTTTCAATCGTGAGAGAATTGTCTTCGGAGATTCCGAAGGGGAAGAATAGTCCTTGGGGCACTTGTGACGTGGCTTCCTTGAGACTTTCTATGATTTGATCTAACGGAATTAACCTCGGATGTATCCTTCCTGTTTTTACTGCCATTAAGTGTTCGATGACGCGTTCTCATCAAATCCGTTATTATGGCATTAACTATGGAGAAGTATTCGTGTATTTCTTCTCGTTGTACTTGATTTGCCATCTGTTTTTGGATTTTGGTGGTGAAATTGAGTAGTAGTTGTTCGTTGTATTGTGTTGTTTTTTCCAGATTATCGATGTGGGCAATTGTTGTGTTTAAAATTTTTACTTGAGTTTTCATCGTGTGATGCAGTGTTTGCTCTTGATTTTGTAAGAGGAGTAGTTGTTCCTTGATGACCTTGTCGTCATTGGCATCCATGGTTCCGAAGAGTGTTTTTGCTAGTGACCCGATCCCGTCGAGTAGTCATCTTCGTTTGTTTGTCGGTGTCCTGTATATGGTGTTTACTCGTTTTAAGAGGTGTGTTAATTTATCATTCTCCGTTTCGATAATCGTTTTTTGGATTTGACAGCTTTTTTTATTTTGTATCTTGTGTAGGAGGTGTCCGTGATCAATATAATTTTGTAAATCGTGGAATCTTTTATTTAAGGTTCCTAGGTCTATATTAATTATTAACTTCCAGGTGGATTCTACTTGATGTAGATAACCGATTTTTTCGAAGTATATCCCTGGCTCTCGATTAAATTGTTCTACCTCGTATTCCTCTTCTAGGTCCTTTCTTGCGGTAGTAGGCTGCATCTTCCATGTCATTAGCGCTCTGGAATGGAAATAGATGTGCCGAAATTTTTCTTTCTTAATGTTCTATGAACGCTTTTAAACGGGCATGTGTATTTATTATCTTTCGTCCTACTTTAATATTATAATTGACATCGGAGATTTTGTCAATGATTGTGTACGATCCGGTCCATAATGCATCGAGTTTTTTGGATCGACCCCTGCGGACGGTTTCGTTGTGTAATAGTACTTTTTCTCTTACCTTGAACGTGGTATTCTTCGATTTTTTGTCGTAGTTATCCTTTGCTTTCACCTTTTCGTTTTTTAAGTGTTCCTTTGCGATTTGCTGGGCGGCGCGTAATTTTTCTTTCAATTCTTGCGCGTAGTCATCGTATGTATATGTCGGCTTCGGGGGTTGCGATAATGCCGTAGGTAGGGTTGCTTGATGCCCGTAAAGTAGTTCGAACGGCGTGAACCCCGTGGCTGTATGCGGTGTGGTGTTATATGCAAACATTGCGTATGATGTCCATTCATCCCAGTCTGTTTGTTCAGCATTAATGTAGTGGCGAAGATATTCTGCTAAGGTACGGGTGAGGTATTCTGCTAAGGTACGGTGTGATCGTTCCAAGGCTCCGTTGCTTTCTGGATGGTATGCAGTTGTCTAAATTTTCTCAATTTTTCTTAAGTTAGTAATTTACAGACGTCCTTGAACATTTCGCTAAGGAAGTTTGTACCCTGGTCGGTTAAGACCTTTTCTTGGATACCATGTTCGAAGATAATTTTTGTTACGAATTCCCGTGCAATTGTTGCGGCTTCTTGATTAGTTATCGGAATCGCTTTACTAAATTTAGTTAGATTATCTTGGAAGGTAAGTACATATTTATTCCCATTACCAGAGATCGTTAGGGGTCCTACGATGTCTAAAGCGCATTTTTTGAATGGTTTGCTTGCGGTATCTGTTATTACCAGCGGTGCTTTGTTTTTTCGCGAAAGTTTATTTTTTTGGCAGAGTTTACATTTTGCTACATAGTTTTCTACGTCCTTAGTCAGTCCTTTCCAGTTGTGTAGTAACCGGATTCTGTTAATGGTGCGTTCGGTCCCTTGATGTCCTCCTAGGGGTGCGTCGTGATACTCATATAGTATGCGGCGTTTCTCCTCTTCCGTGTATTTCCGCTCTGTTTTTGTGTCATTAATTTCTTCTTTATCGATTTTATTAATTTCTTCTTCATCGATTTTATTAATTTCACCTACGTGTCGGCTGAGTGCGTCGGCGTTTTTATTAGCTTTGCCTGCCTTGTGTACAATCTCGTAATCGTATTCTTCAAGTTTTAATCGCCAACGCATCAATCGCGATCCAGGTTCCGTTACATTAAATAACCATACTAATGGTTTGTGATCGGTGATAATTTTGAATTTCGTACCATACAGATAAGGCCTGAAATGTTTTACTGCCCATACTATGGCTAGTAGTTCCTTTTCAGTAGTATTATAGTTATGTTCCGCCCGCGACAAAATTCTGCTTGCGTAAGCAATCGGGCGGTCTTGTCCTACCGGGCCTTGCGACAGTATGGCTCCGATGGCGTAATCTGAGGCATCCGTTGTTACGAGGAATTCCTGATCGAATTCCGGATATTTTAGTATGGGTGCGGTAGTTAATTTATTTTTTAACGTGTCAAATGCGTTTTGCTGTTCGCTGTTCCACTCAAATTTTTCTTCCTTTTTTGTTAATTTTGTCAAGGGTTTAGCAATTTTTGAGAAATTTTCTATAAATTTTCTATAGTAACCTGCTAAACCTATGAACGCTTGTATTTCCTTAGCTTTGGTGGGAGTGGGGAATTTTTTTACGGCGTTTATTTTGGAAGGATCGGGCATGATCCCCTTTTCTGTAACGATGTGCCCTAAATATATTACTTCCTTTCTAAGGAACTCGCATTTGTCTGGTTGGAGTTTTAAGTTGTGTTTACGTAATCTGTAGAGAACCTCGGCGAGTCGCATGTGGTGGTCCTCTAGGCTGTTACCGTATATTACTATATCGTCCAAGTATACGAGACATTTGATCCCTTGTAGTCCCGTCAGCACGGAGTTCATTAACCGTTGGAATGTAGCTGGCGCGTTCGTTAACCCGAATGGCATTCGATTGAACTCGTAATGTCCATACGGTGTGGAAAATGCAGTCTTGCATTTATCGGGCTCGGCCATGGGTATCTGATGGTAGCCCGACGCTAGATCCAAGGTGGTGAAGTACTTTGCATTTCCCAGTTGGTCTAGTATATCCGTTATGTTCGGTATTGGAAAAGAATCGCCTATGGTTAAATTATTAAGTTTCCGGAAATCTACAACTATGCGTAATTTTCGGTTTCCTTCCGCATCCGCTTTTTTGAGGACCACAAGTAAAGGCGCATTCCATTGGCTGTTACTAGGTCGGATTAGCTTGTCCTTCAACATGCCCTCTATTTGTTTATTTATTTCTTTTTTGTGTTTCTCCGGCAATCGGTATGAGCGTACATTTACAGGTGCACTGTCAGCTCGGAGCGCGATTTCGTGTGACGTAGTCGGAGTGCAAGTCAGCGCGTCTCCTTTAAGGTAAAACACGTCACCGAATTCCTCACAGATTTGAAGCAATGTTTTTTCTTCTTCTTGATTGAGATGTTGTAGTCGGAGTAAATTTTTTATTTGCTCTCTGCGGGAGAGTGTAGGCGCTTCCTGGAGAGGCGGGACATTCTCTCTTCGAGCCACCGTGTTCGTAATTTCCTCGACGTTTACCCATGGAGTTGACATTTTAATGTATTTTTCGGTTGTATTTATAACGCTAATCGGGCATGAAAATTCTTCTGATTCTACGAGACAGTGTCCGATAAATACTCCGGGCAGCATTTCTTCGGCGCGTACCACGCCTACCTTATTCGAGTCGGTGGTGGCTCGGATGATTGTTCCGCTTCGCGGCTTCAGCATTAGCGCGCGGTACGGGCGTAATTTTAATATTGTCTCTGCTAGTTGTAGCTGTTTTTTGGATGCGTCTTAATAAGTCATTCTCTCGTCGCATTAACTGCAGCTCGCGCTCCATCAATTGCTTATCTCTCCGACACAACTCCATTTCTCGTCGCAGATATTCGACCTCAGTGTCGATCACGCTCGGTTCGTCTACTTCCTCGTTACTCTCCTCCTCACTCGGCACCCGCGACATCCATCCTCCCGCTGGATCTCTCTCAAAAAGTCTGGCTATTAATTCATTTTTCGCGCCAGTAGTCGCCAGGCCCTTCCCTCGCAGTATCGCTTTAAGTTCGTTGACGGTGAAATTGTTTGCGTCTTTCTCAGTGCTTGCCATTCTCTCTCGTCAACCAATTTTCATAACAATCGCGAAAAATCAATACTTGTGGAACAATTATCAATTATCGATTTCGCGTCGCAGCCGTTCACTGCCCTTCGCAGCGTCAACTCACGTCAGATCCCGGCTGAGCCCCCAAAATTGTAAGCGCAGATGAACGGCAGTAAAGAAATTGTTCTAAATCCCTCAGTGAAAAATAAGATAGAATATATTTGGCTCAAGATACAATATAATTTGGCAATGTCAACGGTATTAAATTCGAGCGAGGACTGTTCCTTCCGACAGTTAATCGGCTGTATTTATTTCTTTCGCTTAGACTTCTAGATAATTCTTGACTTTTCGGTTATTGCTTTGTCTTACGACCTCGTCAAGGTAATCGGAGATATTGTTTTTACTTGGCTGTCTCACGAAACAATCCGAGTCGACTTACACTGTTTTTGTTTGCGTCCATATTATAATGCCGAGTTTGTCTCGAGTAAATATAACGGTCGAGACAAATACTTTTATTATCGATTCGCAATATCTAAGATAAATTATTCACGCGATACAATATTATAATTTAAAATAATTCCGATCCTACATTACTTTGTCGTATCTTTCAATTTTATAGATCTGATGCACAGCATGACAAATCATTATGTAACACGTAACGTATAATTTCACGATACATGCTACAATCGCATGATAACGTATTATCTTCTTCACTTCTTGGAAAATGTACATTCCTATATGATTATGTTTTCTTAAAATACAATTTATAAATATGTAAACAAACATGTGCAACAGATGAATGAAAATGTCTATATATTATTATTTATCAATTTATACACTTAATTATTAATGAAGAATTTTGATTAAAGTAGCCAATCTTTTCTAATCTTTCAATCCCGAAAATAAAAAAACAAGATAAAAATCATATTTTTGACAAAAGTTGTAAAATAAACATTAAACTGAGTAAATGGCAATATGAGCCTAGGCGCTGTTAATAGGGCGCAATTTTTTAAAAAATTAAATGTATTATATAAGCATTCAAACGCACATCGTTTATTTAGATCCAAATTATCTTAATAAAATATTCGCGGACGTTTCGGATCCTTCTTAGGGCCATCTTCAGCGCAAAAAAAAACCTTAATACCGAGATTAACATAGAATTTGTGAAGGATATTACAAGACACAACATAAGCAATTGATTATCGCAAAATAATTGTGTAAAATAAATGTAAAAAAAGATACAACACAAATATACAAATAAGCAAATGGCATTAAGACATGTGGTTTTGAAATAGAGAAGCTCTAAATAAGAACGTGTAATGACGTTTGTACCGCTTTCCATTTTGTTCGTATCTATACAGGTGTAATTATACAGAATTTTTAAAATTGATGTTACAGCTAATAATGTCATTTTATGAGAAATTTTATTTCTGTAAACGGGTGATGTTTTGTAGTTGTTTGTAGACGTTTGTACCGCTTTCCGTTTCGTTTGTACCCCTACAGGTGTAAATATATCGAATGTTCAAAATTGATATTAGAGCTATTAATGTCATTTTTGGGATATTTCAATTTTGTATACGGATGCTGTTTTGTAATTGCCTGCAGACGTTTGTACCGCTATCCGTTTTGTTTGTACCCCTACAGGTGTAAATACACCGAGTTTTAAATATTGATGTTACAGCTAATAGTGTCATTTTTTAAGATATTTTAATTCTGTAAACGAATATTGTTTTGTAATTGTCTGCAGACGTTTGTACCGCTATCGGTTTTGTTTGTACCCTTACAGGTGTAAATATACCGAATGTTCAAAATTGATATTAGAGCTAATAATGTCATTTTTGGGATATTTCAATTTTGTATACGGGTGCTGTTTTGTAATTGCCTGCAAACGTTTGTACCGCTTTCCGTTTCGTTTGTACCCCTACAGGTGTAAGTATACCGAATGTTCAAATTTGATGTTACAGCTAATAGTGTCATTTTTTAAGATATTTTAATTCTGTACCGAATATTGTTTTGTAATTGTCTGCAGACGTTTGTACCGCTTTCCGTTTTGTTTATACCCTTACAGGTGTAAATATACCGAATGTTCAAAATTGATATTAGAGCTAATAATGTCATTTTTGGGATATTTCAATTCTGTAAACAGGTGCTGTTTTGTTACCATCTGCAGATGTTTGTGTTGCTTTCCATTTTGTTTGTTATATTTCAATTTTGTATACGGGTGCTGTTTTGTAATTGCTTGCAGACGTTTGTACCGCTTTCCATTTTGGCATTCACTTCCCCAAACAAATTTAACTTGACTTTCTGTCAGCGCGTAAAGGGGCTTTGCCAAAGAAGAAAATCTTTCACAAATTTCCTATAATACGAACAAAACCCTAAGAAACTGTTTCTTTGTATGGGGGATCGGCCAATCTTTTACGGCAACAATCTTTTCCGGATCCGTAATCACGCCCTCTTCGGAAATTACGAGAATATTTTACATTTTTTTGGAAGAGAATACATTTTTTTGGATTAATTTTTAAATTAGCTTCTTTTAATCGCGAAAATACCAAATTTAAATTTTCGAGCATTTCTTCAAAACTTTTTCCAAAAATTATTACGTCATCCAAATATACCAAACATATTTTTGATAATAAACCGTGTAAAACTTTCTCCATAAGTCGTTCAAATGTCGCGGGGGCGTTACATAAACCGAACGGCATTATTGTAAATTGCCAAAGACCTCTGCCGATCGAGAAGGCCGTCTTTTCTTTGTCCTCCGATTGGACTTTTAGTTGCCAATAACCACTTTTCAAATCTAATGTGGAAAACCAACAATTACCTGTAAGTTGATCTAAAATGTCGTCGATTCTGGGAAGGGGGTATGAATCCTTTACCGTGATATTATTCAATTTCCGGTAATCGACGCAAATCTTAAACTGCCATCCTTTTTCCTCACCATGACAGCCGGAGAAATCCAGGGACTTTGTGATTCCTCAATAACTCCTTGTTCTCTCATATCCTCAATTATTTTATCTACTTCCTTCCTTAAATGAATTGGAATTCGACGAGGTACCTGCTTTATGAGGAGAGAGTCTTTCACATTGATAACATGTTCAACAACATTGCAATTGCCAGCCACAATAATTTCAGAGAATACATCACAATAATTATTTAAAAAGTTAGCAAAAATTTCTTTTTCTGTATTTTTTAAATTTATTGAATTATTTTTGAAAAGTTCTTTTAAAATAGATGGAATTTCATAAGAATCTTCGATTCGAGAGCAATTATAAATTATTTCTTTATTTGATTCCAATTCTTAAATTCATAATCAAAAATATTTTCTAAGTTAATTTTTTGAAGAAAATCGGCTCCCAATAAACAATTATCTTTTATGGTGGCAACGAACATAGGAAATAAAATCGAATGCTTTCCAACCTCTACTCTAACCTCTACTTGAAATTCAATTGAGACTTTTTCTCCCGTCGGATATCTTAGATTGCAATTTTCAACTCTAACCTTTTTAATATCTTTATCTATTAACTCTTTATTAATAACAGAAACATTGGAGCCCGTGTCTATTTTCAAAGAATAATCTTTACCATTTATTCTTCCATTGTAATAGAAATTATTTTGTCTAATTCTAGCAATATCAAAATTAATAAAACGATTCACTGTCGGGGCTTTTTGAGAGAAAGTCGAGCTCACCCCGCGTAGCTCGACTAAACCGCGTTTCCCTTCTCTTCAGGGCATTCTGACCGGAAATGCCCTGTTTTCCCGCACGTCCAGCATTCCCTGCCTTTCGAGGAAAAATTACTCCCTCGCCATTTCTCTTTCGAAGGACCCTTCTTATCGTGATTTTTCCGCGCGCTATTTTTATCGCTCTTATCACCGTTCCCGTTTTTCTCATCATGATCTTTCCGCGCGCCGTTCCTCTCCGCCTTTTGATAAAAATTCGCGCTATTAAATTTTCCGTAATTAGATTTTGCGAAATTTTCTCTCCTTTTCTCAAAATTTTCTCCCTGAATAATTTTTACCGTTTTTGCTCTCTCAAAGGCCAAATTTAAGGAGGTTATTCCTTCTAACTGAAGGGTCCTCCTCAAGAAACCATCGAAGAGAGCCGAAATAAATTGCGCGCACGCGATTTTATCCCTTACTGCGTACGGACATTCGGGATATGCAAATCGTGACAACCTTTCCAACTCAGCACCAAAAGAAGCAAGATCTTCCCCAAATTTTTGTTTTCGATTCGTAAATAACGAAAGTAGATATACTATGAGAGTTCTAACCCAGGTCCTCTGAGGGGGGTGCGGGGCGCGGGGGGTTTTCCGAGACGAGGGGTATGACGTCACGCGGGGTGGGGGTATCTCGTAGGCGCGGGGGCTGACGTCACGCGGGTGGAGGGGGATGTTTCGACAAAAGAGGGGGAGTTTTCTGAGTGCAATATTTGTAGATGGTATCTTTACGACTTTTTTATGAGGGTTCTTAGACATATTCCCCAAAAAGGTATAGAACAAGCGCCGATGATTGACAATTTTGTACCCTCGTTAATATAATTTTATTATGGAAGCGCCGATGTCCGGCTGCTCGAACTTGTCAACGGAGCGTTCTAGAGTTCATTAAAACTATGTTTCCCATTTTATGGACATTTTATAGGTGCAAATGTAAAAGCGTTGACGTTCGGCAGCTTTGTACCCTCGCAGAAAATCTCCCATAAACGAGAGCGAAACATCTTCCATAATATCTTTTAAGGAAAAATTGCGACGTATCGGCGCCAACGTTCGGCTGCTCGAATTTTTATAAACAGATAGCGCTCGATTTTATTACTATGATATTCCTTTGCGATAATTTTGAGAGGGATAGGGCTGAAGCTTATGGAGAGTGGGTCTCCGCGTCAAAAAGTCTTTAGCATTCGACGAGTTAAAGTGTCCTATGCGAAGTGTCAGTGGCACAGTGCAGTGAGTTAAAAAGAAATGGAAAATAATAATTTCGAGAGAATATTAGACGAGTCATCTGATGAAGATCACGAGTTGTCGGATAACAATGTAGACGAATCTGACGAAGATCATTGTTGTTGAGTGACAGTAATTATATTAGTGATCGCAGTGAGGACCTTACGGATATTCACGACAAGGTAGTGTCTAATTCACAAATCCTTGCGCTAAACGGACGTACAAAAGTTTGCGCCATATACTTTTATTATTCTACGGGTAGTGCTCTGGCTTTATCTACTTCATGTATGATCTCTATTCAAGATTTCGGACACATGTATGCTGTACGAAAGCATGTGATTAAATTACACAATGCAGTGGATTGCCGATGGTGTTGCTATTGTAGAAAATCATTGTGTCAGATATTTCCATGTGATATGTGTCCTATTTGCACAAAATAAACTTTTGGAGATTGTGCTGGGACACTTAAAGTGAGAATTCTACAAGTGTTGTGAAAATGGCGAGTCAGAAAAAATCGAAGGTGTCTTCGGTGGTACAGTTTCTACGAAATCGTGAACTCGGTGTACAGAAACCCCAAACAAAAGATTTGGCCCATTTTATAGAAATTCATGAAGATATTTTAAGAACAACTGGCGGTTTATCTAAATGCTTCAGAGCACACAACAATATCAAATGCTTTCGACGTCGCTATAAAAGCTGTGTGGTTTACTTTAAAGGATCTGAGAACCCATATATTGGTCGAATGGATATGCCATCACCATCGGCATCATAGTACTCTGCGTTGATACCACTGCTT